>NC_051179.1:70701305-70749061 GCF_013339695.2 Rhipicephalus sanguineus | reverse complement strand
CTCTCCCACAAATGCTGGATGGAAGGGGATAAAAGGACCTCGTAACTTTTTTTTTTGGTGTCTGCAATTCCTCTCTGTTTATAAGTTGTTTGTTTCAACGGGCTCACCAGTCTGATTCGCCGCAGCGCATTTTTGTAGATACCGCGCTTGTTGCTTTGAAACCGCAATGCCCCGCAAATAAATATGCACTACCGTAAGGTTTAAAATAAGCGTGGGACGGCCGCGAACTTCAGTACATGACGCACGAAACCATAGCTTGATGGTTGATTCCTGAAACAGTGTCGACGTGTGAACGCACTGAAAATGGGAACGAGGCTTTGAACTTTATTCTGCCATTTTTTTTAACGGTGTTAGAACTTAGGTGGGCATACTTCGGCTCTTTGTCTTAAGCTTTGCAGAAGGAGGGCGTTGTCCATAAAAATAGCGTCTGTTAACGCTTATGTTGAAATGAACTAGGTCTTTGGCTCACTTTGTTGAGCTTTGTTGAGTCTGTCTGAACAACTTGAGACGTCTGGAGATTATACACCGTGATTGCTCAGAGAGTGCCGCGTTTCGCTGCTTTGTAAGAGGCCACTGGTTCGGTTCAAGGGCGGCGGTGGCTACGGCGTTCCGACAGGGCAGGAATTGGAAGCATCTGGTGTGTTGTTCTTTGGATATAGCTTGAACAAACGCGTGAGACAAAATACTTTGAGAGGTAATACTTTTAAACTCCTTAATCATGCAAAAACAAGAACAATAGTTTGGCGATAGTTGGCGATAACGATACAAGCAGCAGTACTTCTTATGAAGAGTGTGTGATTGGTCATTTCGTTGTGTATACGTTCTGACGAAGGTTATGATGATTATAATGATAAAAGCAAGGCGACAGAGGCAGAGTTGACGTTGGTTTCCTCGTTGATTTATTTATTACCACGAAATACTGCAAATGCTTTTCCACGTGCTCCTTGTAAGTCTCAAGTGACCTACAGTTCTGTGATGTGTTGGTTTTTTTCAAGATGATGAGTTAAAGAGCGTCTCGGCTACTCCATTTCTCTATGTCTGGCAAGAGAAAAAAAGAAAAGGAAAGGCGGTGACGCTAAAATACTGTTTAAATTAGGCGTATTTTTGAAGACCCAAACACGATTCCAATGTGTCAGGGTACCGCAACTGAGACATCTCCAATCAATCAATCAATCAATCAATCAATCAATCAATCAATCAATCAATCAATCAATCAATCAATCAATCAATCAATCAATCGATCGATCGATCGATCGATCAATCAACCAATCAATCAATCAATCAATCAATCAATCAATCATCAGTCTTAATGAGTCGCATGCAGATGCAACCCATTAACACTGATGCGTATTCATTTATTTAGTTATATGGCATCCGACACTTAGTATCTAAAACGTGGTTTTTCTGATTCTTGCTGATGCCGGATCTCTTATAGTGATAACTCTTAATAATGTGGTACTCTATTGCACCTAGCCTCTGTAACGCGTTTTCGTATAAAATGACGCTTCTTTTTCTTTCTTTTTTTTGCTTTATTGCAGGTGCTAAAGGCATTCGCTGCAAAGAGCAAGGAGAACTATCTAGAGATTGCCAACAAAGTTGAGGTGAGACATGTGGAAATAGAGCACATGACCGATTTCTGAACTCGCCCATTACGTTATACGAGTGCACTTATTAATGTTCTTCGCCCTGTGACTGCGAATCCCATTTATTTTTCAGTCATGCTTTGGAAGCTGGCATGCGACCAGGAACAAGGTTCACCCAAGGTTTGACCTGTAGACTTTTAGTGATATTTTTCTTTTTTTCTCTCTCTGTATCTCTTCCTCTCTCTCTGCAAAAACGCGCTGAACGTGCTCCTCGACTTGCTTGCACCCTTTCTGCTTAGTTGTGGCGTTCTGACATCATAGACAGAGCATTGTACAGAATAGTACCGCTGTTATGATCGGCCTGCCTGGCTTGGCGCCGCTTTGACGCATGAGACGTTGCGGTTAAGACTACCCTGATTTCTTCCGGGTCAGCGGTTCCAGAGATGCACCAAGAGCAGCGACAACACGAAAGTCGTTCGTCTAATTATCTCAGGTTGTCTGCGCCCCTCGTAAAGTCCTTTGGGCACGCCTGACCGACTGACGGATTAGGAAGAGTTGTTGGCCGTCGAGGCGGCTTGCTTTGTCGTCAAGGTGCCCCGGACAAAGGGTCCAGCGTCTGGGAACCGTCTGCGGATGCATTTCCCACGTTCTCCGTGGCGCCTTGGTGCCGCTGTTTCCACAATTCGTGGTCTGCCTGGCGCCACATACCCATCACTGCAACAGACTACGAAATTGACTTCCACGTAAGACTCAGCGTCTTCGTGCTGTGCCGTGTAGTGCGCGGTGGGCAGTGTTCTTCCCTCGCCATGGGACGAACTGGACGTGCCTCTTTCTCCTTTCGTGGGTTGGGAAGGAGGCGGCGTTTCACCTTCCCCTTTTGGGGGCGGAGGTGAAGATGGAAATTTTCATTGGACTGTCCTGGCCTCCATTGTCTTTTTCTGCAGGGAACCCTCGGAAGGCCAGGACATAAAATGCGAGCGCCGATGCGCTCCCGACAAGCTCTCACAAGTTCTCTCAAGCTAGTTGATGTAGTCAGGGTTCTGCCCAGAGGACCGGAGCCAGCCAGAGTCCCGGGGAGATGTCGAGGAGAGGAGCCCGGAGCTGTTAACAGTAAGGTTAATTACATTTATTTACAGGTAGCGTGTTGCTACATGGGGTTAGCATCATGGAAGCTCTCGAGCTTCTGGGAGCTTCTCGGAGCTTGTGAGAGCTTGAGAGAACTTGTGAGAGCTTGTCGGGAGCGCATCGGCCGCTCGCATTTTATGTCCTGGCCTTCCCAGGGTTTCCTGTAGGAAACAACAATGGAGGCCAGGACAGTCCAATGAAAATTTTCCATCTTCACCTCCGCCCCCCAAAAGGGGAAGGTGAAACGCCGCCTCCTTCCCAACCCACGAAAGGAGAAAGAGGCACGTCCAGTTCGTCCATGGCGAGGGAAAAACAGTGCCCACCGCGCACTACACGGCACAGCACAAAGACGTTGAGTCTTACGTGGAAGTCAATTTCGTAGTCTGTTGCAGTGATGGGTATGCGGCGCCAGGCAGACCACGAGTTGTGGAAACAGCGGCACCAAGGCGCCACGGAGAACGTGGGAAATGCATCCGCAGACGGTTCCCAGACGCTGGGCCCTTTGTCCGGGGCACCTTGACGACAAAGCAAGCCGCCTCGACGGCCAACAACTCTTCCTAATCCGTCAGTCGGTCAGGCGTGCCCAAAGGGTTTTACGAGAGGCGCAGACAACCTGAGATAATCAGACGAACGACTTTCGTGTTGTCACCGCTCTTGGTGCATCTCTGAAACCGCTGACCCGGAAGAAATCAGGGTAGTCTTAGCCGCAACGTCTCATGCGTCAGAGCGGCGCCAAGCCAGGCAGGCCGATCATAACACCGCCAACTTTTGCGACTGGATTAGACGCCAATGTATTATAGCTCTAAAAAGCGCATTGTTAAGGAACACACGAGAAATAAATGTATTAAAAATCCCCTGTAGTTAGTAGCCATTGCACGTAGTTACCTCTTTTGAAAGTCGATGTAATGTTAAAAAAGGAGAGTGGTTGAAGCGAAGCAGCTATTTTCCTTTGAACATCTTACTAGTCTCTGTGAACATGAAAAATTGCATAAAACATGCCTGTAAGGACAGAAACGGCGTAAGATTAACAAATCCACTTTTGAACAATACTAGCAACAGCAGCAGCATAGTACAGTAGCAATAGCGCGCTCCTCCTCCTCCTCCTCCTCCTCCTCCTACTACTACTACTACTACTACTACTACTACTACTACTACTACTACTACTACTACTACTACTACTACTACTAGTGCTGCTACTGCTACTACTACTAGTAGTAGTAGTAGCAGCACTAGTAGTAGTAGTAGTAGTAGTAGTAGTAGTAGTAGCAGCACTAGTAGTAGTAGTAGTAGTATGCGTGAAAAATATCAGAATCCGCATGGTAGCCTTTCACTAAATATCACATCCTGTGATTTCAGGTTCAACAGACGCCGTGACCAGGCTGCAAATCACTTGGAGCGATCTTTTCTGGTTTAGGAAGAGTTCACAAACCACGCTCTAGACGCAATTTATGCACAAATTACTCAGGCTGCAAACCGGTGCCAACATGAAGTCACTGGACGCATCTGCTAACACGTTGAAAGCACGGAGACGCGCGAATCTAGTGCCAAATAAATGGGACGTGTCGTGCTCTGCCCTGCTGTCGTTGTTTGACATAAATGTTAAGAAGATACGTGTGACGAAGAAGCAGCGCCAACAATTCCTTCTTCTCAGTGAGAAAAAGATAGAAAAGATTCCCGTGAGGCAACACTGAACATAGAAACACGTCATGATAAGCTGTCAAAGCTCATAACGTAACGTAACTAGAGATAACAGCTGAAGATTACGCAAACACTTAGATTCCCGACATTAAAAAAAAAAAACTCACAGTGCGGAATCATCATGACAGATTGCTACATCATATTGGCCGAGGCTTTATCCGCGCTTATAAGTCACTCGCAGGGGAAAGCCTGAGATAGAAAATATCTAGGCTAGTCCATTTCCTTTGTTTCACGTCAAATATAACTATATATAAAGAAAAAAAATTGGGGGACGCTTAAGCTTCGCCTTTAAGAGTTGAATGCGATAGCGATATCCTGCCCCTAGTGCGCACTTCGAACACTACGAGTGTTTAACAGAATGCGCGCACTAAGGTGTGTGCCTTATGTAATGGGTAGCATGCTTTAAACCAGGAGCAATTATGTGCGAGAAACTTTTTCGATGTTGTGATTCACCCACTACGTGGTCTTAAGGGAATACGCGCAGTAATGTGTGTGCCTTTTGTAATGGGTGGCTGTCTTTAAACCACCGAGTCGTTATGATAGTGACATGGTGTGACGCCCGATGGCAATGTACGCTTGTACCACGCAATATTACTGCGGCATTACATCTCGTACTGTGACACCTGTATACAGGACGCGTATTTTTGGGAAGCATGAAAGTTACTTTAAGTGCAGCTCCAAGCAGAGGCGTGGCTGTGTGGTAGAACACCTGCTTGCCACGCAGACGGCCTGGGTTCGATTCTCTCTCAGGCCCAACATTTTTATTTATTTTATTTGCAGCTTTTTCGATTTTTCGATCACGGACAAGATGATGATTTTTCGCTCTCAACCAACGGCGCCGACACCGACGCCGACGGCGGAATTTCTGCGATACGAGCTCTTTAACACTATCGCGTTAATAAAGCAATAGCGGTACGACAGACCGCTCAAACAACATTTAGCTGTTGTCAATGTTTCCATGTACACATTGCCTCAATATGCAAAGGTATCAATGTTGCCTGTAAAGCTGGTTTTCAATCGAACAACCTTGTATGTGGAAGAAGAGAAACCAAAGGATAAAAAAATCCGACTTGTGAAACAATTCCCCGATATTGTAATAATTCGGACTAACTCTCTAATCATATACAAAGGATAAGGGTAAAGCTTAAAGGTATATATAGTAGTGTATTCAGGCAGATAATACAAGCGCTCTTGTGTCTGTGTTGCGTCTTCAGGCCGCATTATTCACAGAACGCAGTCAAATAACCGCGCGTTCGCGAAGGTTATCAGGTTAACGTGCGGTCACGTAGATGGCGCCGCAATACCGGGAAATTTTCAATGCAGCCACACGGATAGCTTCTCTTTTCATTCAAATATTGTTGAGAGTTATGATTAAAAATAACGATAGCGGCAAAAAATGTTGAAGCAAAGAATGTGGATACGAAGTCGTTACCTTGGATACGAAATTGTATGAATACGATTCACCGAGTCAAAGAAAGAAATTTATTTTCAGGATTTCCGCATGAAGTTTGGTGAGATGTATGACCACGAGAGAACTAATCATTGAGGCGAGCTACTAACCATCTTATAGTTTATTTAGCCCTATAGAACATGACCGAATGCCACATAGTGCCTGTGGGTCAAATTGGCCTCTCTCTTAAATACGAGGAATATGTATTTCTCCGTTACATGAAACGTAAGTTAAAACAAATATTGCTGGTTAACTTAGTGCTTGGAAGTTTTTGAGGAGTAAGAAGTTGTTTTAACGCAGTATGAAAAAAAAATCGAACGCCAGAATGAACGTGTACCCAAAATTAGTATCACGCAAGGGGCGAAAGGGTTTCACCCGTTCTAAATATAGCTCCGGCTTCGACCGGGCCGCCTTTACTTTTTTAGTTGCCCTTGCATCCTTCAATGGTAGAAAAAACAAACGCGGCGCTTGAAGAGGAGTGAGCGCCTACGCCCCAACACTCTTTGATTTACTATGTATGGTAATGTGCCAGCTCGTTCTGCTTCATTATTGCTGCAAGAAAATGAGCGACGTTTTTCAAGTGAAGAACATGAAACGCAGGGAGTATGGATTTTTACGAGAAATCGAATTCCGTAAAAATTTCTTAATTGAAAGGAAAGGTCCGCTTCAACTGTGATCTCTCACTGGAAGATTTTTTTTAAATGTTATGAGTCTTGAAATATATCGATTACGCATGTTCTCGTCCAGAATGTCATAGACCTTCTCATGCAGTTTCTAGGATTACAAGACGCGCACAAGCCTCTCGTAAGCGAGAATATTGAAAGACGAATATCTTCGGATATGCGCTGTTACAAAGTCAATCAGACAGGGAAATAGTTGAAGCATATTGCATAAGAAATGCGGGTGATAGGTGTGTAGGTGCTTTTTCGCTGGCTCTCACCAATAAAGAATACGCATTCCTTGAAAGAAATATGTGCACTGAACTGTTTAGTTAGACGTGGTATGCGTAGGTTGAAGAGTTTTATAGATTAGGGGTAATTATATGGGCTGTTTTTATGGTTAATTTTTTCCCTTGTGGCGCAAGTTTCTATGAATCTTGGGAATTGCATGTTTTTCTTTCCGTAAATCCTCACTTAAAGTTTTGCGCCAATTCCTGTCTGTTTCTGTAACATCGTCTTTTGTTATTTTTGTGCGAATTAGATGTGTCTCAAGTTAGATATAGAAAGGGTTAGTAGAATATTTCCTTACCAATATTTACGCAACACTATCAAGTGGTTCAGCCTTTGACTCGTGTAGGATGCACTTTTCCGAGACTCAATAACTTGTAGCTCGCATTGCATGTGTCTGGAACATATTTTCGTGCTTTCGGAGTGCTGACATGCTCAGTGAGCTCCGTAGTCAACACGAACTGCAGTTGTCCGTGCTCTACGCCCAACAACCGTTACTACGCGGTCGTCTGCTCTTTCGCCGCCTCCGTCCGCGAGAGGCGCTGGCGCAGCTGCGCATGCGCAGCGATGTCCCGCGCTTTTCTCCATCACCCCTCTCTGCGGTTTTTCGCGCGTTCGTGTTCTTCGGAGCCCGAGCTCGTGCGTGCGTCTGTGTTCAGTCGCTCGCGCTTCACTCTCCGGGTCGGGCAAGCGGAGTCGTCGCAATGGTGTCGTAGTGCCGCCCACCGGGCAGTCAACGTCGAACCGGCGTTTTCGCGACTCCGCACGCCTCGAGGCACGACCCCGTCGGAGACGGAGAGACACCAGACCCAAGGTCCTGTTCCTTCCGTTGGCGTCGTCGTGACCGACGTCGCTAGTCGCATTCCACGATGAGCGGCCGCGTAGGAGACCTCACCGAACAGCAGATGACAGCGCTCGACGAAGTAAGTGCCTTCGCCTCGGGGAGCCACTTCGGCTTTGCCTCCGGGGCTTGCTCTTTCCGTTATTTCTCTCTCTCTCTCCTTCTCTGGTACCTCGCTCTCGCCCGTCTTCACGTACTTGATGGGTTACTAAAACACGGTGATTTTCTCCTTTGTCGGAAGGGACGAGGCGTTAGCGCGGCGCGCTTTCGTCGACAACTGACGCAGTGGGGCGGTCCCGCGCGAAACGTGTGTAAAGGTCAGAAGCGATGCTTCGCTGACTCTTTAACGGCGCAACCGCATCATAGTCGCGTCTCGACACTGCGACACTCTTACAGTACGAAGTTGTCTCAACAGTAACGGAAAGAAACAAAAAGCTCTTAGAGTGATTTCTGACTCGCCTTTCTTTATTTTTCCTTTTAAAGCGATTTAGTCCGTGAAGTGTAAACAACACTCCGGGCAGCTTGCAAACTTAGACTGCGTCGGGGCTCACGGTGGTCTTCGCGTTCACATTTGTAGTTCGTAACTGTTGCGGTAAACAGGTCACGTACTTTGCTTCGTAAAGTTGTGCGAAAATGGGGCACGGTATTTTTGTTTCTTTGCGTGCGACTTGATGCACGAGCGGGCGCGTTAGACACAAAAACAAAGAAAGAACAACGCATTGTTGCATTGATTTTTTTGTTGTTGATGCTGCGGCTAATATGCGCGATGGGAGAGGAGTGACAGGCGAGTGGATTACAAGAAAACTGGGTCAAGGCTCGACGAGCTTGTGTTTGTTTATCTCTGACTTTGTAACATATGCTGTGAATAAGTAAACAAATCGAAGCCGAGAAATAAAAGCTCCAGCTCCTCGTACCGTAAATGTGGCTTTTTCTCATGGCAGTAGTGCGTGCGGAGAAGCCAAATTTGTGCTTTGGTTGGCGAATTTGAGTTGTTGACACTGTCTCTTGAGCATAAATCACAAGGAATGACTTCGTGGCAGTGCGCGAGAAGAAAACAACAATATGAAAGGGGTGATCTGTTTGTTGGAAGCATAACTATGACTAAAGCTTTCTTTGTCTTGTAGTAAAAGAAACGAGTCACCAAGCCACGCGAAATAGTTGTTTAATCCGAAGCAAATGAGGCTGTCTTTAAGCTCTCGCAAAACTAAGTAACCAAATCTCTAATGTCATTGACAGTTGTAAATCTGAGCGATATATTTATCTGTGCGCCCGATTATTTGCAGTTCTTTTTAAACAACTTAAATGTAACTTGCTACATTTCCGGACCATAAGCTACAATTAGCTTTTCGATATTTCGTCTAGGACTACCGTAATTATCACATACGAAAAACCACAAATCTGTATTGTTCAAAGTGACACATAGAAAGATTGTACTTCTCGCTAAAGAAAAAGAAAGAAAGGAACGCCGATGATACATATATTGCCACTGTCGTGAGAAAGCTAGCTCCTTGTCACGCTCAGCGTTTTGGATATTCATTGATTTTATTGTTCCACCTCTATAATTCTGACAGATATCTAAGCACGCCTACCTCGTCACTAAACTTTTAAACACATCTGGAAAGTTCGTTGTGCTCAGTAGAGTACAAGCTTGCTCACTTAGTGATAACGAATTTTCTGGCAGTTGCGAGTTGCAACGGGAGGTCGGGGACAAGATTCTTTCCTTCAACTTATAACGGTCCTATTATAAAGTAATAATAAGATCAAAGGTCTCTCATTCCTTGGCAGTTTGGAAAATTCTGAAGGAAGGAACAGGAGAGAGAGAGAGGAAAGGAAGGAATATTAAGCAGTCTAGAATAATTGGTATCCTACCCTACGCTGGGAGAAGAGATGGGGGAGTTTTAAAGATAGAGATGGAGAGAAAGACACAGATAAAGAAGGAGAAGGGTAGCACACAAACAAAAAGTCACACTCCTCACAATCACGACCTCACTGTTTGTCTACAACTGCCTGTGCAAGTCCGCAAGAGTTTTAACAGTGCCTTCTTCGCCTTAATCCGCGATTGCTCCTCAGGACGACATTCCATAATGGTTTCTGTCGACATCCTTCTGTCGTCAAGATGAGCTAGAGTGATTGCGAGTGATTGTCTCTGCACGTTGTAGCGATGAATGAATTAATCAATTAAATCTTTATTTCGCAGAAGAGAACGGCTCTCGGCCGGTAGTTTGGGATTAGATGGGGAAGGGATTGTTGGGCGCACAGCGTCAGTATTAAGCTGGTATCGGTTCTCGTTATTTCATCGTATGCGTAGAGTTGTATCCGTCTTCAGTAAACGTTCAATACAGTCATTCTCGCACGAGATGGTCGACCCTTTCTACACCATTCTAAACAGGCCACTTATACTAGCATGACATGTACTTATGGATCGGCATGGAGGCGAAAATATTTGAGGCCCGCGTACTTAGATTTAGGTGCACGTTAAAGAACCCCAGGTGGTCGAAATTTCCGGAGCCCTCCACTACGGCGTCTCTCATAATCATATCCTGGTTTTGGGACGTTGAACCCCAGATATTATTATTATTACTTATGGATCGGAGCCAGACAAGCAACTTCAAACACTTTCCGCCGATGCCCACACTGTCAGGAATTATGTAGAGAAGGTTTACACGCCCTCATTTGGAGTTTTTCAGCTTTCTCGCAAGGAAGATCGAACATCCAACTACTGCCACGCGAAGACATAAGGACTTAGGAAATGTTCTACAGTCTAATGATGAAGAACAAAAAGCACTTGTGAAATGTAATGACGACAGCCGCAGAATATGTGCTGCAGTGCCTACTCGCTACTACCGATGACACAAAAAATTAAGAAAGTAAAGCGGCGTCAGTTACAAATTTCGAGTGGCATAACACCAGACTATTGAGTGTCATCTGAGTATACCGTGTACCGATATTGTGCGTTTAGACAAGCAGCTAGGTGACGATTTAGAGTGCTGTGTACCTTGCTGCGGGAAAGCGGCAAGACTTCCTAATCCACGTAGACAAACAATCGCATACTGCTTTACGCAGGTTAAATCACGTCTGCCTGTTCCTTATAGGGTGCAAGTAAAAGCACTTGGTTGTGTTCCGAAAGAAAGTTTGACGACTCAGAGCGCTGTGTGCTCTACTATAGGAGCCGGCCCTGCCGTGCTACCACACTTAAGCTGTGTTCAGACTACGTGCGCAACGTACGGATCGTCGGTAAGGATCCTGACCGTAAACGCAATCAAAGTAATGAGTTTGTTTAGACGTTGTAGTATTTAGCGTTAAGTACGTAACGTTTGAGGCTTAAATGTTGACGGGCCCGCGACTTTTACGATGACTACTGATGCGACCGTTACGTACGACCAATGGGAAAAGCAGTTTTGATTTTAATTTTCCGTTCACGGGGCTTCCGTCCTCCCCAGATTCAGCGTCTTCATGCGCGTCTTGAAAGTCATACAGTAGCGTGTCTGTGCAGTTGGTTTGCCGGTGTTTATTGCGTTGTGTGCCCGTGGCCTGTAACCATGACCCGTGCGGAAGCGTCTTCCCTGTGCAGTGATGAAATGCTCGTAGAAGTGCGACAGAGGCCCGCACTGTACGACCAGCATATGAAATCGTACCGCGACAAGCAGCTGCAGAACGACGTTTGGCTAGGATTTGGAGAGAGGTAATTTCGCAGCTGAACGATCGTTGAGAATGCACGAGCTGCAAAACCTTCAAGCGAAATACGTGCTGCAGCATATAGTGTCTGCGGCGATGCCCGTATTGGTTGCTGACGGCACCGGCATAACTTAGTAGGATGCCTTTGTAGCGTTTATTGGTTGTCGCTCAGTTTAGAGTTTTTTTTTCCACTCGTATAGCGATGTTCCAAGTTGCTTCATGAAGGAAGAACAGGCGTTCATAGAAGCCAAACTGGCCGCCCTAGCCGCACCTCGGCCGAACTAGAGGGCAGACGCGATATGCGTTAATTAGAGCGCACGTCACGCATCCCCTTTATTCCAGCCAGCCCAGTGAAGAACGAACACGCGAACCTTGCTAGGGTGCAACAATTGTAGCGAGGACGCAACGCACTTTCAGAAAAGTGATTGCATAGAGAGGTGATTGGCTCGTCGTAAAAAACGTACCTTACCGAAGCGCTCAATGTGAACATACTAGGTCGTTAGCAACGCAAACGGACGATGCAACTGTTACGCGATACGACACTTGCGACAGTAGTCTGAACCCGGCTTCATGCCGTCAGTGACAAAAACGGACTTATATGTTACGTTCTTTACTGCGCTCAACAATATTGCCAATAGAAAATAAAAAGCCAAAGCAGTGCGGGTTAAAGGCACTATAATCACCTAAACACCGCGCAATGAAGAAAGTCCAGGTTCGTGTTACTAATGCAAGAGCTGGACTATTGTCTGTAACGGCTCCCCTTAAGTGGAACTCGGTAAGCTTCACAAACCGGCACCTTATTTCTCCTTATTCCCCCTAAAACTTCTTGCCTTTCGCTCGACTTACCCCGACGAGAAACGACTCTCATTTGTCGTCTACGGCTTGGAGTAGCGTGTATGAATGCCTGCTCCTATGTCACTGGAATAACCAGAAATCTAGGTGTTGCATTCACAAAGGCGTACTCGTTCAATATCAGAATGACGGACGCTACAAAATATGCTGTGAACTCCCGCTGAACCCGAAGAGACACTTGAACACGTCCTAGGCAGCTGCGTTCGCTGTGCTCCATATGCTTGTGACCCAACGGGACTCAAGGTCATTTTCTGTAGCCAGAATCCTAGGACCATGGACGTGTGCCTGGAAGGCTCACAAAGCAACCAAACCTTACTGACGTACTTAAAGTCAACAGGTCTGTGCGACCGCCTGTAGACTTCATGTGCTTCCCCAAGTGTGTGCGTGATTCCGCCGATCTCTCCCGTGACTTCTGTCTCTATTTACGCCCCTTTATCCCTTCTTCCCAGTGCAGGGTAGAAAACCGGGGGTGCGTCTGGTTAACCTCCCTGCCTTTCCGTGCTTCTCTATAGATTGTGAAGCCTGTGGTTGTAAAGAGGTGGTTGCACAGCTTCCTTGCGATTGCCGTAGCTTCAGTGCTCAAAGAAAGGTCCCCAACGCCACGCTCGACAGGATTGATAAAGGCCCCTTTACGGAGGCTAGGATATGTGGACCCTCAGCCGTTATCGCCCTCTACTCAGCCGTTATCGGCCTGAACTGCTTTCAAAGCAATGGCGTTATTTTTTTTTCGGACATGAAGAACTTATAGAAAAGCTACAGTGTGTAGATCGTTTTTCTGTTATCCTCCTTTTCTCCTCTCCTTGTCTGCCCTGACCCCATCCTCGTTGCAGAGTAGCCAACCGGACTGCTCACTATGACTCTCTATATAGGTAATCTAAACGAGGCAAATTCGAGAAAAAAAGGCCCTGGAATGTAAATCATGCTGTTCATGACATGCATGTCACGATTTTCATGTTATGACCTGTCATTTATGTTCGTAATACGGTGATGTCATTCCATACCAATTTTGGTACACATCCGATTAACGAAACGGCCAGGAGAGCACAAAGTCGTAGGCGGCTAGATAGATAGATAGATAGATAGATAGATAGATAGATAGATAGATAGATAGATAGATAGATAGATAGATAGATAGATAGATAGATAGATAGATAGATAGATAGATAGATAGATAGACAGACAGACAGACAGACAGACAGACAGACAGACAGACAGACAGACAGACAGACAGACAGATAGATAGATAGATAGATAGATAGATAGATAGATAGATAGATAGATAGATAGATAGATAGATAGATAGATAGATAGATAGATAGATAGATAGATACGCTCAAACTCGCAGAAGTTCGCTAAGAAACGCTTCGCATTTAAAAAAAAGATAATAATGAATAAACAATGACGTGAACTCGAAATTGCAAATGTGTCTACCTGTATGAGAATTCCAGCATTAAACTCGAATAGTACGTTTACTGAAATACTTCACAGGCTTTAGCTGAAGAAGGGTCAGAAGAACTAGACCCGTATCTGCGAAAAAAAAAGAGCTATTGCGCTCTTATTGAGGATATATTGCTCGTAAGAGCAATATATCCTATCCAATCACTAAGCTGGAGATGTTAGCACTGGCGGTGGGCCAATCGAAGACATCCGTTGATGTAGGAAAAGCTTTGCGAGTTCTGATATTGAAGCCAATAAGGGACGCGAAAAACGCTTAGATGAGCGACGTTTAAATGAATGCGACTGTAGCGTGTCGCATTGTTTAGCGCATCACGGGCTTGCTGTGCGTTTAAACGTATCGCATTCTCTTTCGTCCGAAGCTCAGAACTTTCTGTGCTGCTAGGAGGGAGGGAGGGCTCGGATCTGATCCTCTTTATGCACTTTCCCGCGTGTGTTTGTTAGAATGTGCATATGTTCACGTGGCGGTGACGGTGAAGAAGGCTCCAGCAAAACTCGGAAATACGTAACTCTTTATTTGGGCGAACTTGTGCCGGGAAAATGAAAGGCGAAAGTTCAAGCACTTCAAGCTGTACGCTGACAGCGGCGAGAACACCGTCGGCCGTCGAGTAATCTGCCAAGTCGCACAGCGCGTCGGCATTTATGCAGGTGTCATCGAAGATTCCAGGGTAATCGCTAGTGGCCGCGTAAGTTCCAGAATAAACTCTAATGTCCGCGTTGTGCGCGTAATGTCCATCGGAAGGTTCTAAAATAATCTGTAAGGTTCCCAGTCATTCCGGCGTGGTTTGCGCAAGGCTTTACACGTGCAATGGGCCCGTAACATAAAAAATAGAGAGAAAGGAGCGTGTGTGGCAATATATATTTACGCATGCAAAACGTAAAAATAACAGTGGTGGAAGGGGGGGGGGGGTCGTAGTTGTTTCACCCCCAAACAGCGCCCCCTGACTACGCCACTGTCCGAAGCAATAGGTGGAACCTGTTTCAAGAGCACCGACTTTTGGGCGAGTTAATTTTGCATAGCCGAACACTACCAAGCACGCACAAACAAGGACAGAAGGAGGTGGTTAGAACACAATTACTTATTTCCCCACTAATCGTTTATTCATCAAATTGCACGACACGAACGCTTTCCTTCATGACGTCGCAAGACCGAAATGCGGAAATCAGGTGAACATGCTCAGAAACTTTTGTTTCTTTAGATAACACAAAAATGGAAGGTACCCTGACGCACGACTGACCCTCCTTAAAGCGCTTGTGTTGTCGTCATCCCCTCTGTCCTTGTTTGCCTGGGTTTGACAGTGTTCTGCTACGCAGAACCTGTTTTCCGCTGATTATCAATCCGCCGATGAGCGGAGAAGGGCACCAGCCGTCTCTTTTTGCCTCAGTGCGACACGCTAATGTTCACGCATCACATTCAAACTATCGCATTAATGCTACTCGTCTTCGTAGCACATTACCGCCGTTTACACGAAGCGAAAATGGGTTTTACAGCAAATCTGCCTTAGCCTACCCTGTGCCGTCGTTATCGTCGTCGTATTAGTAGTAGTAGTAGTAGTAGTAGTAGTAGTAGTAGTAGTAGTAGTAGTAGTAGTAGTAGTAGTAGTAGTTGTTGTTGTTGTCATGCCAGGTCACGTGACCAGAGGGTGAGTGAATAAGGAAATAAATGAAACGAAATTATGATGATGATGATAATGATGATTTTCTTCAAATAAATAAAATGAAATGATGATGATATTGACGACTTTCGCTCCAATAAATACCGGAAAAGGAATTCGCACTTTCATTAGTTACATTAATTAGATACACGTTAATTGTAATAACCTACTTCCGCGCTTATAGATTCTCTGTCCAGAGGTTTTCACGGCGTACAACTGGCTGAATCTTTGTTTTGAAAGCTATTAACTAACATTAGAAAAAAATGGTTTGTTTCAACTCAAACTTTATAATGTCGGGGTGGGTGGGAATATTGTGTCAGTTTCAATCTCTAAATATGGCTGTCAAAAGTTGGCTGCATCCCTATATTTCATGCGCATTAAACCGTTTTTAAACGTTTCGGCAACTTTTCGACCTAAACAGACGCCCATCTCTGCTAGGTGACACATTCTGTATAGAGTTTCTAAGAGAACAGGGTTAACAAATAGTGCTTCAGTTTGGCGCACACGATTATTTTATTGCTATAGAGACTATGAAGTTAGAGAAACGAAAATGTCAATTTCAATAAAGCCATATTTAAACACGCTGACACCTTGAACGCTTTGTAGTCTACAAAGTGTAGCACAGTGTTGAACCATTTGTTCCCTGTGAAAACTGCATACTAATGCTCCTGTGTCAAGTTTAGATTTTTTTCTTCTTTCTAATCACTTTTGCGAGAATGCACGCAGAGACTAAATAAAAATTATTTTCCTCCCGTTTGCTCGATTTTTGTCGCCTTGTTTTATTATTTGCACCAAAGGGCCGAATATAATGAATTGTGTTACTGACACAAATGTTACTCTTCATCATTTTGGGCTGACAACGCACATATCTCAAGGCTATTTTGTCTGTAAATGCATTAAAAAAAATTGGAGCACGCTTGAGCTTCGCCTTCAAGAGTAGAGCGCGATAGCGCAATCGGACCGTGTTCGTATCGCCTTCCCAATCGCTAGTAAGGCTTCGCTTCTCGGTGAACAGCTCAACCGTGTTTTCGCCGATTTAAACTATCTTAGAATGCCTAATGCAAGTACGACTGAGAAAGTGCCGACGACGTCATAATTCATCATTACGCGAATTAGCGAAGCACTCACTACGTGTCCGTAAGGCATTACACCCTCTTACTCAGCTGAACACTTCTTGCTGCTGGTGATGATTAATTTTGCCTGATCGCTTTGTAATGGGTGGGCGTTTAAAACCGCACAATCACTGCGGATTCAAATGATGTGCCGCCTGGTGCGACCTTACGCTTCTGCCACACAATTTTACATGTGTTAACGAGACTCCTTGCACAGCATGACACCTTCAAAGAGTTTTTTTTCTTCGGAGTCGAGTCGAAAAAACTTTATTGCAAGGGAATTCAGGACCTCCCAGGCCCCCTGGGTCCCCGCGCGACCCCACCACACTCAAACGTTCATGTCTAATAAGTCCATGACGCTGGCAGCCCGGCGGGCGGCGATCTTCTGCCTTGCCGGGTCCGTGGAGCGTAGTGAGGTCTCCCAGTCCTCCCAGGTTTTGAGTGGCACCGACCCGCCGGGAGGAGGAGAAGACGGACAGGCCAGGAGAATGTGGGTTAGGTTTGCCCTCGGTGCATTGCACAGAGGGCAGGAAGGTGGGATGGGTCGGTAGTGGGAGAGGAGGGAGGGGGTAGCTAAAGTCCGCGTTTGCAGACGGCGCCATAGGTGCTGTTCCCTGGTAGTAGGGGAAGTGTGGGGGGCTGGGTATATTTGCCTTTCAGCACGAGCATTCGCAGTGAGCTCAGCAAAGGTACACGCACGCTCCTTCGAGAAACCCTCCATGAGATCCACCTGTGCCCGGTTTCTCGACCCTCGGGAACGGTTTCAAGCACTGCTGTGGGTTTGTGGTAGGACACCTGCTTGCCACTCAGAAGGCCTGGATTCGATTCCGTCTAGGAGCCATGATTTGTATTAGATAAATTTTTCACGATTTTTTCGCTCGCGGGGAACTCCCATTTTCCACTCCCAACCAACGACGCCGACAACGGAATTTCTGCTAAAAGAGCTCTTTAACACTATCGCGTTAAAACATTTGTATAGGCATCCGCGGTAATCTCGATGACTGCCTTATCGAAAAATCTCACATGACACGTATGACACATATTCAGTAATCTCGCATGATCATACGAGAACACATATGATTCATATGTGTTTATACGAGATTATTAGATACGATGTATATGTGTCATAAGAATTTTCGATAGGGATGTTTCGAACTCTTCCCACACAGACATTGTTTCTCTGCTGGCGATCGTATGTGTGCATAGTGCTCTTAACCTTTTTTTTCTTTACTTTTGTTGTTTGTTCGCTAATTTAATATCAACTTCCTAATGCTGGGATGGCCGAGAGCCTATCTTTTCTTGTTCTCACACCTAAAAGAAGACATTTCAATAATTGGATTTCCTCCTGATTTTTCCCCAGTATAAATAAAAGGGGAGGTCGAAGGCAGGTCCGACCTATAGCTTTATAGTCTTTATAAAACGATTTAGCTCGAAGTTCTGGGGAAGATTTTTTTTTGTTCGTAATAATATGCGTATCAGGCGGAACTTGCGCATTTCTTCGTTCGTAGAACTGTTTAGCGTTGGCTACGGTTTCCGTTCATAACGCGTTTATTTTCAGGATTGGACTCTTCCTGTTCTTCTATTCAAAGTATGGCCTCAGAAAGAGGAAGCTATCTTATAATGTCATTCGCGAAAACGAAACTTTATTTAAAACAATGAAAACTGGGGGAAATTGCAGAATAGCACAGGAAAAAGCAGGTGGGAAACTGAATTACTGTGCGCAGTTTTCGCTTACTAACTGCTTTTTGTATGCATTAATTAGAACGCATTAGAGGTCTTGCTAGTACGTGGCTTCAGCTATGTGAATCGAATTGGTTTTATACACGAGAAACAGAAAAAAAAATATTAGCGCCTGTTGCAGGGGGAGCTTCTAGTTCAGGTTCCAAAATACTACTGCAGCAATGACGAAATGTCCGTAAGTGTGAGAGAAAGCTTCCGCTTTCTTTTCTTTTTCTAATTAGTTCTGACGCCGTTGCACCATCTTACCAGCCACAATGATATAGGGGTTACGGTGCTCGACTGCTGACCCGAAGGCCGCTGGATCGAATCCCGGCCGCGGCGGCCGCATTTCGGTAGAGGCGAAATGCTAGAGGCAAGTGTACCTAGGTTTACGTGCTCGTTAAAAAGCACCAGGTGGGCGAAATATCCGGAGCCTTCCACCGCGGCGTCCGTCATAATCATACAGTGGTTTTGGGCATAAAACCCCCAAAATTATTGTTATTATTGCAGCACCTTGACGCGTTCGTCATAATTTTTATTGACAAATACATAAGGGGCCGAGTTCACAAAACTTCTCTTTTTTTTAAGTGCGTTTTCCGATTGGTTAGCCGGCTTCAGTAATGATATATCCCGCGTCGTAATTGGCTTGAATATTCTCTTACGACAATTTTTAGAGTAAGTCGTTTCGTTAATGGGCTAATGGATAGAACAGACGATTATTTTTCACATCGTAAACAGAGCTCTATTTAAAACAAACAAACCAAGAAACAAACAAACAAACAAACAAACAAACAAACAAACAAAAGAACAAAACAAAACATCGTATGGTAATATTGTTCCCAACAGAAAATTTGCAGGCAATTGCAATGCCCCGCAAATTATTGACGACGCCGGATGACCAATGGCAAATGGCAGTTACCAAGTGAAAGCTCTGGGCATCGGCCCCGGACACACATGCCAATTTACATTACATCTCAAATGTAAATCGAACAAGTGATAGCCTGACATTGCGGGAAATTCTCAAAGCATGAAAATGGTGTAAGCAAAAGAACAGCCGTTTGACGACGTCTTAGACCCACTGCGGCGCTGAATGAAGCCTAACAAAACAAACAAACAAACAAACAAACAAACAAACAAACAAACGAAAGAACAAGCACACAAACAAACAAACTAACTAATCCGCACAGGAATAAACTTTATGGTCTTGTCTTCGGCAAAATAGAAACTTTGCGTTTCACTAACTGTTGGCGGGACATAAATGCATGCAAATCTGGCTCTCACTAAACTAACCTAACCGTTTTCGCTAAAAAAGAAACAAAACGAAATTTCTTTAGCGCTTGCTTGCGCCCGAATACTAGACATTTGACAGCGGGCCTCTTGTGAAACGCTCTCCAGTTGCTCCCGTGTGGCGTTACTGTTCAGAAGAACGACATGTCAGCGTCAGTTCTATTTCTTATCGATTATACAGCAAATGAAAGTTCTGTACGTGCTTGGCACTTAGCGTTATGAAATCGCGCGCAGACGCAGGGCGATTTCATTTGTTTAGCGTTTCGAAATCCAAGCCTATGGCGAGCCGATTTTGCTGGGACGAAGCACCATTACTGTCAGCGTCAGCTGTTTATAATGTTATCTTTTTTTTTATTTGAAGAATGCAGAGCTTCATCTAAAATTTCACTGCTGCAGAGCACGATTCAACTGCACCTATTTACGAGGTGGGGCTTGTACAAAGCAAGCATGAATAATTCTACGCTAACGTCAATAATAACACGAAGGAGAGTGCGAGCGCCGCTTAGCGGCGTTTGTGGTGATTCTACAAAGACGTAAAGCAAGTTCATGAATGGGAAAAGAAAAAGCAAATGAGCGAGAAAAAAAAGGACACAGAAAGAAACAAGGCAGTAAGACAAGAGCTCTCACCATTGTAAACTGAGTTTTTGTACCTTATTTCTCTTCTTATTTCTTCGAAGATTTGTGAACTTGCCCGACGACTGACATTGTCGAAAGGGCACACTAGCTCAAGCTACTGCCTTGCTAGGCTTAGTCATTTGTTTTTCATCATCGTAAATGCTTTTCCTTAAGAAAGGCGACAGTAACAGAGCAAAAAAAGAAAAAGAATGGACGGAAGGAAGTAGAAGTTTGAGAACATGCATGGTAGGTCGGAGCCAAGTAAAGAAAAAAAAAACGAGAGTTGTGCAGATGCATACCCGCACCGCCATAAACTTCCAGAGTCATAAATTCGTAAAAAAAAGTTTGCTCAGAGGTCGTAAACTGTCCCATTGGCAAAAAAAAAATGTCGTAAACAAGACGACACAAGTGCTTATGTCGCCTTGCTTACTCCGACCCTGTCTAAGTGTGCCCTATTGCACTTAGGTTATGTACCAACAAGCCCAGGCCTCTGTTTTTGGCATCAAGGTACGTTGAAAACTTAGCATGCGTAGTTTACTTGACATAAATACGTGACTTCACTCGCACGAAAGTGAAAGAAAATCTGCTGTGTCGAACTCTCCGTCGTTCTTCATTGCGCGTTCGGCTCGAGCGAGACGTTAAAAAATATATGAGCGAGTAGAAGACCCTTCGTCACTCTTAAACCATTAACAACGAGCTTCACGTGCCTATTTTTTCGCCGAGGCGTCCCTTTAAACTTTCTTATCGCTCCTCCTTGGTTAAAGTGTAATGGAATATTTTACGCTCAATACTGGTGTCGAACTCGCAAAGGCTTTCTCGCGAAAGGAGGAGGAGGAGGATCAAACTCCATTATAAGAATCCGGCGGCCTTGGTCGTTCGGGTGCCACGCCTAGGCGTCAGCCAGGAGCCCTCGGGCCCTGTCGCATAAGTGCCCACAGCCAAAGGCCAGCGCTATTCGCTATTATGTGCTCAGCAACAGGACTGACTGTTGTTCTATATTAAGAACAAGTCTTGTATAAGAAGCTTTTATGAACACTGACTCCAGATTTTCCCTTTCATTCACTGACTACTGCTGGGCTGCTGCGCTACAGTTCAAATTGCGAGTGAGGATTTGTCTTGTTCTGGCTGTAACTTCCTTTTATGTCGTGTCCCAGTGCATGCGCTTTGTGTTTCTCTTCGTCGGGCCAGAAGAGGAGCGCAAGAAGAACAAATGGACTTTATTGAGTTGGCCGGCAGTTTGGCCTTGATGGCCTCAGATGGCAGCTCGGAGTCCCTGGATTCGGACGGCATCCTCGGACTGCCGGACGGTCCAGAGCTGCTCGTTCAGCTCCGAGGGTTTCAGGACCGCCTCCCAGCGGCGGGGTCCGTCGCCCCGGCTGCGGGAGCTGCGGGGCGACGGCGGTAACGAGTGAGTTCGAGGCTTCGGGTATTGTCATCGCGAACGCCGGCAGTTTCAGGATCGTTGTTGTCGGTACATTCCCAGAGCATGTGGCGCAGCGTTGCTCTGCCCACACGCTTTACACAGATCGGTGGATGAGAAGCGCAATCCACTCAATTTTCTTGTTCACGAGTCCTCAGGCGCCTGTAGTGGCAGCCATTTGGGAAAAAAAGAAAAAAAGTCCTCATAGCGGTTGGCCGCTTGCATTCAATAATAATACGTATACAACATCGCGATTGGCTGAAGTGTATACACTAACAAATAGTTTTAGCTTGTCTAACGTTCACGAATGCGAGTCGCGTACACAGTATATGTATTTTTCATTTACTTCGATAGCTTGCCCTTAGGCATAGTGTAAAAGGGGTGTCAAAGGTGGCGGGAAATTCCTATTGCGTAAAATTGTGTTGTAAGAGACTTTCTAAGACTGTAATATCTGGAGAATACTGGTCATGGATTCACATAAACTTCCTATGATAGTATTCTTCTGAAGAAAAATTTCATTCAATCGGGAGTCTCGACATATCATTAACCAAGCCTGCCGGACTAATAGCCAATAGCACTTAGGAGAGAGAGAGAAAAAAATAGATTTGTGAACTCGGCCCCTTCGTAGAAAGGCATAAAAAAAGTGACGCATCGAAAGGCTATGCGTGTAATGCTGGAGCTGCCAAATTTGGGCCTCTATACATTTTTAAGGTCCTAATTCTTTTTTTTTTTACTTGTCTTTGGTCTATACCCCTCACTATAATGTATTTTGCCGTCAATTTCGTTCCATAGAGCGCGTTCAGGTTTGTCAGCCCAAAAGGAATCAAACTCCGTAGGCTCCTTTCTTTATTCTTACTTACTTTCTAACTTTCTTTCTCTCTTGACATAGGCGAGCACGCCTGCCTCCCTATTCGGTTATTAGGTCGATTAAAAATTAAAAGCGCGGCACGGCACTCACGCGCGAAGAGCAGAACATCGCCAGCGTCACGTACGCTGCGCTGTTCTAGCGCTTCATTTTTCTTTTCGAGGCTTTCGAAATGTCGACACGAGAGGGACGTGATAAGAAACAACAAAGCGGCCCACACTGAAGCAAATTTAAAAGCTACGTTTCTGAAAAATCGGCACCGGAGGCTCGGTGCAGGAAAGGAAAAGAAAATAACTTGCTAGTATATATAGCATTCTAGATAGAGATTAGTTAACTGTTTAATATGTTAAACAAGAAAAACAAACATGGGATGTGGCAGGTTGCCAGGTCGAAAAGACAAAAAATAGCCAAGAAATTAGAAAACAATGCCAAAAAGTAGCCAACTTGAGCCAGGGTAGCAAAAAGTAGCCAAAAGTAGACAAAAGTAGCCGCGCGTGCGTGATAACTGCGACGTTTTTTTTTAAATGACTAAATGCAAGAGCCTTTTCGCGGTAATGTAAACAGGTACAACAAGAAGAACCCTTCAGAATCCTAACTGCTGATGTTAAAGCATAAATTGGTAAATTCACAATCATTTCGTGAAGGATGATGACGGTTTCGGCGCTGTTGCTGAACTGACACTAACTTCAGGCGCCCTGCGAGAGTTTTCTTAAAGGGACTAAAAGTAACAGCTTTGTGGCGACAATAAAAATGAGTACTGCATGAGTGTGCTCAAAATCACAGTCGCTGGAATCGAAGCACAAGTTGTCACTTTCGCAATTGTTGCTCGCGATATGATGAAGTCCGAACATTTAATATCCCCGAGTCGCAGTCCGTACCTAATCCTAAGAAATACCAAATACAGTTAATCGAATATACGATTTTTAATGTCCACGAGTGCAAAGCGTCCTGGATGCGGAGCACTTGCCATTGTCGTGTTCTTTTCCAATTACGGTTTAACGTCACCTTCACCAATAAGTAGTTTGTAAAATTAGGCCCCATGCAGCAGTTTTCCCCTCGAGCGCCAGCCACGTATCCAAAAGTCATTTCTTTTGTGTAATGCAAGCGTTAATTTCAATTTTAGGTGCTGGAAACATGCCTTGGCCGCCATGTTTTGACACAGCATACTCGAACGCCAACGGCTGCGACACCACAAGATATTGATAATTTGGCTCAAATGGAGGTGGAAAGAAAGTAGCCCAAAAGTAGCCAAGTATCCAAAGACATTTTTTTTTCTGCCGCCACCGACCTTAAAAGGTAGCGAAATTGACACAAAGTAGCCAAACCTGGCAACGCTGGGCTGTGGGGTGTTGGTATCACGTGCTCATAAATTTGGAAACCTTTCTGGGCTTTCGCTGTCATAGAAGTTGCAGTTTCATCTGCTGAGTTAAGCGCTAACCGGCGCCAATTTTATGCGCAGTTAGAGCTGAATCATTTCGTACCTGCAGGCATCAATAAAACGAAACATACGCACGCACGTGCGAGCGATATCTTTTCGCGCCAAAAAAAAACAAAAAAAAACAAATCGTTCTCTGACAAATCTATCACCACATTCGGAAAGGCCTTTATTCGTAAGTGCTTTCATGGTTGGTCAGCTGCTGTCTTTGCTAATGATAACTACCAAGTCAAAACGGACCTCGTCATTCGTGCACTAAATCGTGTACACTTTATTCACAGCACATATTCATTGAAATCTCAGTGATCTTTGTCCATCTTCCCACGCTTGTGGTTTGGAGCTCAGATTAACTTGTCTTTCTTACTTTTCTTTCTTTTTTCGGTGAATTTTTTATGCCATAAGGGTAGCGGTCATGATATATATTTTCATCAAAAGTAATTGTGAAAGTGATGAGTAATTTTATTTAGGTTACTCCCTTGAAGTAATTCATTACATTACTCATTACAGAAAAAAGTAATCTAATTACTATAATTTCATTACTGCCAGGTCTCAAGGTCAACGAACCTCGGTCGCCACCCTCTGCTACTACCTATGCAGAGTTGAGGCCGTCACAACTCTAGCCGTCACCGAGTGTGGAGTCGCATTAATTAGATTGGCACTGAACGGCGGCGGCCGGCGTTCCCCGCAACGCGTCAGCCGCCGGTGAAGGCAAGTGGCGGGGTTTGCAGACCGCGCGGCGCAGCTGATAATAGCGCTAGACGCGAAGGAAGGAAAGGTCGATGAAGGCGAGAGAACGAAGACCGCGCGCGCCAATACCCGTCGCTCGCAGCCCTGCTTGATCAATATTGCGTGAGCGCCGCCAAACACGCCGTTGAGGTGCTGGGTGCACGGAGGCAGGGAAGGAAGGGAGCCTGGTTTGTGTTTCCCCGCATACGTTGGTAACCGAAGGCGCCCTGTTTATGGGAGGCGCGGGAGCGTTCGCGGGCCCGTCTCCCTCCCGTTCATGAAAGCCTTACTCCTGGCGTTCGGTGACTGGGCCGCTGGTTCCTTAGTGGCGGCGTTATAGTGCTGATATAGACATTGCCTCGGACGCCCATATCCGATGGCGTATTCGGAAGCAATGAGCGTGTGCGTGGGGACCGGCGCCGGTGACTATTGTGTCGTCATCAGTGAGGTTGATGATGAGCCGCGCACCTTCTCTTTTTTCCTGCTCCTCTCGTTATCAGTGACTCTGTCCCTTTCCTATGTATTGGATCCGCAAGGGAGACGGGACGCAGGAGCGGAGAGGCAAAAAGTGGCAGAGCGGTTGTGCGGTGCACCTGGGGGAGAACGCAGAACTGCGGGTAGAATTCGCAAAGATTTTCGATCATTGGGTCATTTTGCCGTTGACCACCATCGTTCGATAGTAACATGTCCGAAATCCTTATTGGCTGATACCTGACCTTAATAACAAGCTCTAGCGTAAGACATTTTTGGGGGGCCAAGACGTAAAAGGTAATACAGTAAGGGATCGTTAATTCGAACTCGGTTAAATTGAACATACAGTTAATTCGAACAGAGAGCCCCCTGGCTTTCATCGCTCCTCGCAAAAGTCGGCCCTAAATGATCACAATGTGTTGCAAAACCGAAGAGAATTTGCTAGAGATGCAAAAGAACAAAACAGCAGCATCTCTCTGCAGATGAGAATTCGGACGCAGCGCTGGAGCTGTTGGGCAAGCTGCAAACAATGCTCGTGGAGTAGCGGTAGAAGAAGTGCAAGCAAATGCAAATTACTCATTACTTTTAATTTTGATTGCGTTAACTCTGCCGCGTAAATAAAAGTGCTTTGGAGCATAATTAAGTAGCGCCATATATTTCGACATTAAGGCTCACTGCTCACATGAACGCATGTCGCTGCTTATTTCTGGCGTATCATTGACTGATCAATTAATCCTGTTCGCTGTTAAAGCTCCATGAACTTAATTTACGAGCTCACCTGCCACAAACTGGTAGTAACCCCTAATTCGCGATAACGAGTCCCGAGGTGGCTTCTTTGAGTTCTGGCCGTTCATCCTAGCGCCCGCCGCTTATTCGATCTCCGCTTACAATTCAAACAATCTTGTGGCCCCCTTCAAGTTCTAAGTAACGAGCGTTTACTGTACCAGCATGCCGCTAATTCTTCTAGGTCGAATGGGCTTGTGTATTTTGCAGCCACATCACTAGCAACAGCACTTGGCATCCTTGCGATGGTGTCTATCCTCTAAACTGCTTTGCACTTCATCTCACGATTCATCTCCTTTAAGGTGTATTGGGCCGGTGTAGCGTAATCGTGTTCAGGCTTATTGTATTCCGTTATCATGCTCAGGAAGGCCGACCGTCCTTACGGATAAACTTTACAGCTTGTTATCCTGGGCAATAATAGGCAGTTATAGTTTAACTGGCTTAGCTGAACAGCGTGCTTAGCGGAATAGCGGGATTGAAATGCGCATGCGCAGTATACACTAAAAGACATGTAGCGTTACCGTGTTCTCAGATTTCTCAGATTTTGCGTTACCGTGTTCGTGTGGTTTGCGTAGTGCGCGTAAAACATGGTGGCGGTTTCAAACGCCCGATTCGAACTGAAGTCGGCGTCGCTGTTTCATGATTTACTTTGTTCGCAGCATGACTGGGTTAAATGCCTTCGCTTGCCTTCAGGCAGCTTCGACGACCGAGTATTACTGATAACTTGGCGGAGTTTTTGAGATCGCTTCCCATTTCAAAAATTCCTAGGCCTAACAAGAAGATCAGTTGAAAGAAATCAGCAGCATATAAGTTTTCGCTTCTGGTGTGTGGTTCATGTTTATTTACTTTTATTAGTTGTAAAAAAGTAGTAATATTGCTGCATGCTGGGTTACAGGCGAGCATTTTCAGTTTTTTTAAAGCGCAGCGACGCGTCGCCGTTCGCGCTGCAGGCGTCGGCGTAACCGGTAGAGCGAACGAGGACGAAAGAGAGCGAACGCGGAGTTTGTAGATATCACGAGCCACTGAACCTCACTTTCTTCCTCCGTCACGCGCGCTGGCCTCTCGGTCGGAGCTCGTGCGCATGCAGGGTTGGCACGTGCACTGCGACTGGCTTCTCTTGCCCTACAAATAAAATCAGAGCGCGAAAAAGGCGGGACACAAGAGACAAGAAGACGGGACGGGCGCTCACTACCAACCGATTTTATTACGAAAGAATTGGGGGAAATATAGAGAGCGTACGTCACAAGCGCGCCTGCGCACACATCACAAAACTAATCATCAAAAAATCTACGGCATACTGCGGCAAATCAATTGAAATTCCCGCTCCCGCAAGCACACTGACGTCTGGCTGACGCAATCTGCGCCCTTCTTTTTCATGTAGAACGCCTCCAACAGTTCGCGTGCAACCGTTTCTCTGCTTCGTCCCAGTACCTTCAAACGAGCAAACAAAGGCACACAGCCACACACTGCACAGTGCGCAGGAAGGTGCGCGCCCTTATCATTTGTGAGTGTCAACTCATGCTCACGGGCTCGTTGATTGACACACCTGCCCGTTTGGCCGATGTAAGATTTGCCACAGCTCAGAGGCAATTCATATACCACCCCTACCGCACAATCCACGTAGAGCCTATTGTGCTTGATTCCACACTTCGTCTTTTTTTCCTCACCGGAGATGCGCGCACACAGCTTCGACAGCTTGCGCGGCGCTGAAAAGACGATGGGCACATTGTGCCTATTCGCCACTTTCTTGAGGTTATGCGCTACTTTGTGGATGTAGGAGATCACCTCAGGCCTCGTGTCGTTTTTGTGTGTGGCTTTCCTCCTGCCCTGGCCTTTCACCTTCTGAAGCAACGACTCCGCGGTAGCCACCAGAAGAGGGTCTGAATAGCCTGACGACCGTAGTCGTTGCACCTGCTGGTAAAAACTGCAGGGGGCTGCATGGACGCAAGACTTTTGGAGGGCGGATTCTAGACACATGGAAGCAATTGCTCGTTTCATTCTTTGAATGAGCCGAATCAAACGGCAGCAGTGGTTTGCAGGAGCGTGGATTATAGGCCCAACATACATGCGAGCGTGACAGTGTCAGCGTCAAATCTAAAAACTGCAACTTTCCTTCTGCAGGAATCTCGTGTGTGAACGACAAGCCCTGTCCCACCTTATAAAAACTTTCTAAAATTTCGTGCAAAACGTCGCTAAAACCACTAAAATCAACACCATTCACCCTAATGCCTTCCTGCTTCTTAAGAACCACCAAAAAATCATCAACATATCTACACACGGCAAGCACCTTGTCACTATTAAAAACACTCTTCAAACGTCTGTCCACTGCCGACAAAAAAAAATATTGCATAGGACCGGTGCCACACACGAACCGATGCATATCCCACGTTTTTGCACGTAAAGTTTGCTGTCAAAGGTCACAATGGTGGAGCCTAAATAAAACTCTAAAAGCGATATAAAGTTCTCAATTGTAATTCCAGCTCTATTTTGAAACAGTAGCTCCCCACTGTTTTCAATACATTCCTTCACAGCAATGAACAATTCCTTATGTGGGATAGTGTAAAAACAAGTCTTCCACATCGACTGAAAAGAAGTAAGTGAGCTGGAATTACAGTTGAGAACTTTATATCGCTTTTGGAGTTTTACCTTTTGCTAAGCCTTCGCACATCCTTTATTGTGTTGTGAAGACGAGCGAGAGCGAATAAGAGGGATTGTCTCTGCGCAACGTAGCGATGACAGTCGCAGAATATATGCTGCAAGGTCTCCTCGGTGCCGTAGGCTTCGCAAGGAGCGTTGTCGGCCATCCCTATCCGAAACGAATATGACTTCGTGAAAGTCACTCTTAGCCATAAGCGGCATAGCAGAGTGTCCTCTCTTCGGCGGAGTCCAGGTGGTATTTGATGACACTAGAAACAACTCTCCAATGTCATCCTGAAAAGTCATCGAGAATTCAAGCAACCAAGGCATTGATCAAATTCCTAAGGACAACAGACTTACACGAGCGGCTGTAGACTCGTAATGATGCCGCATACCGCACAAGACTGCCACTCTGCGCTGTGAAGTTATGTGTGTGCGTGTGTGTTCCCCTCTCTTTCTCTCTTTCTTTACTCTTCTTTCAAACTCCCCCATCCCCCGCCTGTGCAGGGTAGCATGCCGGTTATGCCAAACTGGTTAACATCCCTGTCTTTCCTCTCTCTCGTTTTCCTCCTCCCTTCGCACATGCTTCAAGTTCGTCGCGTGCATTTACGACAAGATTGTGAGCTTGTTTCTTTTCTGGCGTCGACTTACGGCACGGTAATTGTCGTAATGGCTTATATGTTTCAATATCCGCGGTACCATATCCCTCGTTGGCCGATTGCTGGTTAGCTAAGTTACACGCGACGACAACCAATCCCGCGCAAATTGAATATATGACCACACCGCCTATAAGAGTCTCATTGGCCGCATTGTAAAATATTTATATGCCATGGGGTACTGCGCGCTCTGCGGTGATTACTGAAATTTTACGAGAGTGGTCCAGTGGGTCTGTACTAAGCAGAACCATGAGTGGAATTTGACACAGAGTTGCAGATTTGGGGACTCAAGAAATTGGCAAGCCGCCAATGTGCATGCGCAGAAGCCAAGCCACACTTGAGTTCTTGCGTTCGCGTTGACCCAAGACCCAAAAATTGAAAACTAGCGAGGGTTCCCAAGGCGTCTTTCGTCGGCAGGAGACGACGCAGGCGCAGCGCGGCCACGACGCAGTGTGGGCCGCGTCTCGCAGGATTTTAATTCGCCACGTGTGGCGTCCCGTGCGTCTCACCCAACACCGCCTGCGTTTGACCCAACTCTCAAACTCAGCTGCCCCTCCGAACTCAAGAACAGCCGACCCAACGCAGCTTGGGAATCCACTCACTGTCTTGGGTCCCTAATTCTAAAACTCTCTGTTATAACTGCTTCCTTCGTCAGAGATAATTTTTGACCTATTATCTATTCTTAACGACAGGGCTCCGTATCCAAAATTTTGGAATGAACTGTATTGTGCGCATTTAAATTGCTTTAGTCTTTACAAGTGGTATACGAACCTTAATGGACTCATTTAACGCTCCAGAGACTGCCGTACCCATTCATATGGGACGTCTTTGTGTGTGGCAACCGCTCTTTGTCGTTTGGGTCGCTGTATCGACGGCCACATCTCCCGTGATTCTGGATCGACAAGGCTAGGTTGGGTTAAAAGTCACACGATGGGTTGGTTTAAAAGCCATACGCTGCGGGAAAAACTGCGATGTATGCTTTTCACCGGTAAGGTCGTACATAAACGCCTAAGAATTATGTTCGGCAAAAACAGCCCAATTGGCCGGAGAAACTTTGCAACCTGAGCGGGATAGTAAGCATTAGGCGTAGACGTGGTTGTGTTGTTTCCAGTAGGAAATATATGGGTTTACCGTAACTGAGCGTTGGCTGTCGCGTGTTAAAATACTAAACTACTATAAGTCGCCGTGTATACTACATAGTACTCAGTACTTTAACTCGCTCTCGCTTCTATGAAAGTCGTTCTCATGTCATCTTCTTTTCATTAAGCTTGTATTAACACAGAAACAAGCCCTTCAAATATTTCCTTCTCTCTCTCATCTCACTATACACACGCAGTTGAAGCTCGATAATGAATACCTCAAATTACGTGCAACTTTGGCGATTTCTAAAAGGTGTATTATGCCACAAATTGTCACGCACTACAACTTTCTAACACAAACTCGTAAAGGCAACAATTAAAAGTTAATTAGCGAGTTTTTTTAATTAATCCCTCCAATTTCATTTAGATGCGGCAAAGTATTACCACATCGGCGTAGAGCTCTTGTTCGTAAGCGACAGGAATCAGACTATCATAAAATTTTTATAAAAATCTGTATCGTAAAAAGAAAACAAGGAAAGAAATCATCCTGTATAATATATGCCTCAGATATACAAGGCACAGAGTAGTGTACGAGGGCTCGAAACTTTTGGAACGAGACTTGCACCTTTAATGTATATGTGCATTCATGTTTCATTTGAATATTGCTATCTCATAGTGAAGTATTGCTGGACTCTCTTTCTCTCTCTCACACACACACACACACACACACACACACACACACACACACACACACACACACACACACACACACACACACACACACACACACACACACACACACACACACACACTTTTGTGCTCATCCACAATCACTATCGGCTTCCTGCGAATGCACACAATTCGGACCACCTGTCCTGAATGCTCGGCACACCCTTAACCCTTTTAGATCTCTGATTAGTGCCGGTCGACTGCAGCCTTTGACTACAAAGGCTGTGGGCCACGTACGCTTTCTTATTTGAGCTATACGATCGACTCAATACACCTCGAGCTATTTGTTGGATATCCTTAGCGAATGACGACTGCCTATAGTGCCATAGGAATGGGTGTGCGGCGGTGTGTCGCAACCTCTGTCATCCGGCACTCCAGGCCGATACTACACTAATTAGGCCGCGATGACAGGCCCTCTCCTGTCGGGCGAAAATCCTCCTCATTGAAACACCTGGCGCGCGCCTCACGTGGCGCGTGGCGTCTCGAAGTACCATCCATAGTGCGAGAAACGCTACTTCGCTCCCTATAGCCGCTATTCCATTTCAAACACTACTCCCCCGCGAAAGTTAAAAACATTCTACTCTCTCTTCCAATAAGGCGAAACCTTTATGTGTCTCGCGAGTGGAAAATTCCGGCGTGGTCGGCGTCAACACGAATGTATTACACAAAGTTAAAGATAACGAAATGTCACATGAACGAAAGGAGTGGAATATAGGGCTCGTTTTCCTTTGTTAGACGCAACCTTGATGAGAACCAACAGGGCAATTTAATTTCTTCAAATTTATGTCATAACTGCTGCAAATAATGTCGCCAATTTCCTTGGCTTGATTGTATGTTGGTGTCTAACAACGAGTCCTTAAAAGTCATCTTTTCTTCATTCATAGCGAGGTTCTCGTTCTGGCAGACTTAATGCCTTCCGGTAGTATGCGAAGGACTATTCGTCAGCTGCCAGCTTGTAGACAGGTCACGTGCTACGTGACGTAAGCAGGCAAAAAAAAAAGAAAAAGAAAGAGAAGAGTGTTTCACACTCGCCGTCATGGCTACGAGCGGCGCTGAATAACACTCCCAGTTTTAAATGCGTAGAAATATTTTGGATGGGAGGACGACCGCCGCCGCAGCTCAGTCAGAGCATCGGACGCGTTATTCGAAGGTTGCAGGTTCGGTCCCAGCAGGCGGCAAGTTGTGTTTTCGTCCACTTTAATTTCTTCACATTTATATCATAGTTACTACAGATAACGTCCCCTATACTTTCCTTGGCTTGATCGTCTGTTGGTTCTGATTAGAAATGTCACATGTTATTACAACGGTACATTTTGTCTTTTGCCTCGAAATAACGCTTTTTCCAGCTTCAATCCTAAATGTCACGTCTTTGTCCCCTGTCGACCTAATTACGCGCATTTTGCACCATTCACAGTCCCATGCTCTGGCAACATTAAAGGCAGACCCTCGCCTACCGAATACAAAAACCACGGTAAAGGTAGAGCGGTACTATACTGCAAAAGGCACACCGTAAACCGTGAGTACAAAAGATAGCAGTCAACGTGTGGGCGGGGCTTCGTTGCTCGTCACGTGCTCCTCGTAGGTCAGTCACGCCGACAGTGCTCGACTTGGCAGTCAACAAATCACGCAGCGACCTTCTATACATACACACGCGTGGAGCTTGCGTGCGGTTGCTGGCTGCGTGGGCTGTTCGCGTGCGCACGCTGGGAAAATGCGGCGCGTAGCTGAAGGAGGGGCTGGGATATCGCGCATGTGGGCACGGGCCTTTGAGAGCTGACAGGATTAGGCGTGCTTGTAACCTTGACCCTAATTAGTGGCAGGAAAGACAGCCATGAACTTTGATAATAATGATCAAGTTGAACTCCACTAGGCTGATCGTATTTAGTCTTATTAGTCAAATTTGCCCAATAAATAGAGCACTCCCTTACAAAAATGGATTTAGACAGTCTATAGAGTGTCTGTAGACTTCTTGTAGTCGAGTTCGCCTTTATGTAGATTTAGTATTTTGCCTAAAGAAAATCTTTTGACAATCTATAGACAAAAGTTTATAAATGCGTGTCATCTTTTGTCTAATTGCGTTCTATAGATTGTCTATAAACAAAAGTTTTAAAAAGCGTATGGTTCTTTTTTTTCTATTGTTAGTCTATATACAATCTATAGACAAAAGATAAGTTGATGAAGTTTGTGTTTTGTCTAATCCCAGTGTATAGATTGTCTATATACAAAGGTTGATAAATTGGTGTTATTTCCTATTGTCAAATCCCAGTCTATAGAATGTCTAAAGACAGAAGCTAAAGTGGAGTTATTTAATTTCTTGCTGAAAATAAGGTTTTTCATTGAAATTTTATCAGACGTGTGTACTTTATGCAATTTTGCTACCTTTTTGTTTATATAACATCTAAGCATGCACTCCTTATTGCCCCATTGGGCCCTAGCTAACTAAGGGGGCTCATTAATTAATTGAACCACAATGTGAAATTGAGCAGGATTGCGTTTTTGTATATCTCATTAACACATTCTGGCGCACATGGCACATATATATTTCCCCTCGTAACTCGCATGCTCACATTAGTGCTAAAGATGTTTCCACTAAGTATGTCGCACTCTATGGCTCGCCGACTGGATGTACTGCAAGGACTGTGTGGTTCTTTCCGCCTTCGTTGCTACAATGCAAAGGGCAATGTATTTCGTCGAACACTGGAAATCGCAGCTTTGAAGCGGGACGATGGGCAAACAGTGAACAGAGTACAACAGCTCTTTTTCAAGACACAAATAGCAGGGCCCACTGCAGTGCTTTCATTTTTGTTACTATTCAATATACAGTATTTCGCCATTCTTTTCATATACGAAGCACTGTGCCCAGAAACCTATTTTGTTAAAAATATTTTGCGAATTAGCTGTGGCCCTTTCGCTAGCTCATTATATTTGTTCATTTTCACGACATTTTCAGAAGGTAATATGTTAATTAAGATGTTCTTCAACAAATATGCATTTTTCTGTTTTCATTACGACGACGTGCAATGTAATATTAAATCGTGTTTCAGTAAGCGATTTCAAATTGATAATGTGTGTATGCACTTGCTTACATCTCCCGCTTAGAATATATTAATTTAAATTAACAGGGAACATCAATAAGAAAGAACTTGCAACTGAATCGCCCTAAGGGCGAGGCATCGATGGTGACACTGGCTCGGTGCAAATTTCAAAGAGATATCACTCGGCACTGCAGACACTTGCTGTCAAAGGCTCAAGTTTTCCACATGCTTGTGATCATACACACAGACACGGCCGTGAGGGCAACAGCTGTTACAGATAGTAGTAAAAACGGATCGTTCGTTACATATCCTGTACACGAATGGTCCACGAACGGTATGTTTAAACAGCAAGCACTGGAAATACAATTGAAGAATCGCTCAGAAGCGGCCTCCCCACTAAGAAGTTGCTTTTTCGTTCAGGCACTGCCGTGAAGGCCAAACCCCATATACGCGAAAATGCACGCGACAGCGACGAGCGACGCGACGTAGATCGTCTTCGCGCAAGCGGTCGCTTCGATGGGCAAACCCCATTCACGCGACGCCCTCGGCGAGCGATCTCCACTGTTGCTGGCATGAGGGCGTTCACTCGCACCAAAAGTGGCCCGTTCTCAGCGGTATGCAATGTAAAATACGATGTTTTGTTGCATAATGGTACATAAAATGTTTATCATTGCCTTGCAGCATTTTTTTCGATCCCATCACTGCTGCTACGTGCTGCCAAGCCGCGTCACAGACGGCGCGGGTCCCAGCGTTGGCGTTCAACAACGTCAACATTGCGCTCGTCGCCGTTGGTCATGTTGATGAACGTTGTTGTTGATGTGCGTCGATAAGAAAGTGGCGGCAATCAGCAATACGTCACTGATGCATCTTATTCCGGTGTTTTGCTATTGGCTGCTTGAGCACAGCACTTCCGGGCGACGAGCGACGGACATGCGACGGTTTCCAAATCTGAAAAACCGAGCGATCGCGCGAAATCGACCACGTAACACGTCGCGCGAACGACTTCTTTCGTCGCTCATAGCATCGCTCGTCGCTGTCGGGGGGGGGGGGGGAGTGATTCTTGATAATAATAAAAAACAGGAAGTGAAGAAAATTGAGAGCCCCGCAATTGTCTATCTCAGGGGATGACACCACAGCAGTAGCTCTCAGGGGGATGGGATAAGGAAGGATTAAAAGAGTAAAAGGAAAGAGTAGGAGTGGGGGATCCTGTCAGCGAAGTTCATGGACGGGGCACGATGAGCAGGTGCACGAAGACATCACGGAAAGGCGAGCCTTAATCGGTGAGAGGTGCTCGGCTGGCTGACGTGGGGAACCGTCACGGCACGACGATCGGCCAGAGGCACGGACATCACGGACATCACAGAGAGTCCAAAACTCAATCCGAGAGAGGTGCTGGGCGTAGCGGACGACGCAACCGTTCGCAGCGGCACGACGATCGGCGAGAGGCCGAGTAAACTCGGCATCGCGGACGACGCGACCACCACGCATGAAATCCACCGAGAGAATCGCGCTGTCGCGTGAATTTTTGCGCATATGGGGTTTCGCCTTGAATCGTGAAGGCGCGCGAGCGAACACGATAAGGAAGGGGAGAAAAGCGAGAACCGGTGCGGCAAACGAACGGAAGAGGGCGCGCAGCTGCAACTCAGTTTAAAGTCCCTGAAACTTCGTAAAGTAGCGACATACGTGCATAAAAGCGCGCCTCCTCTCTTTTCTCCCTCCTCTGCCCTCTCCGAGGCTGACGCCGCGTCGGCATTGGCCAACTGCCCTCACGTGGGACCGCTCGGAGCGCTCGTTTGTTTACAGTCGCTCGCGACTGCCATCTTCGCTCTCGAAGCGCGCGCTCGCTGGTTCTCAGTGCATGTGTTTTATGGATACGCACTTTCCATTCCGCGTGCGTTGTGCTCTGAGATACCTCGCACACAAGACCGACGTCACGGTTGGTTGCCATGGGCTTCTGCTGCGCTTTCGGATGCCAAGAGAAATCAAGTGAAGGCAAAAAGCTTTTCATGATACCGTCCGCGAAGCGCAACGAATTGCGAAGGAAGGCTTGGGGTTACACCGAATCGGAAGATAAAACTTTCGGCGGACGTTTTCCACGCGACTACGTGAAGTAAGTTGCTATCCTCTCACTATAAGAACTCGTCGAGGTTCGCGCAAATCGCTGCGTGCTATAACGCCGTAGACACGTCTCAGTTAATTGTGCAGTACGTCGCCATTCCTCACACGTTTTATTGCTGCTTCTGCGGGGTCCGCACTAAGTGTTTTTTTTTTCAAGAATATGGGGCTACGTTTTCTGCTTGACGTGATGCGCCTACTGGTTTGAGTTTGCGGTATTGGTCTGTGCGCCTAGCATGGCACGCCGATTGACGATCGAAAATGTGATTGCGAAACTTCAGAGATTCGGCGCAGTTCTTTTGAAGAAGCAAGGCTGCAGTGCGAAAGCTCACATTAGGAGTGGTACTCTCTGTTTGTTTTTGTTGCGTGCTCGTTTTTCTTTCTTTTTTTTCCTGGAGCAAATAACTTTCTATGGCTCTTTTAAGTCGACAGATCCGCCGGTGGACTTGCGATAGAAGGTAGGTAGGCAAAGCGTGCGTGCCCAACCGAGTCGCAGGGTGCGTTCATCGTTTAGGAACCTCACGTATACGTGTTATTTGGCGCGAAGGTTTACGTGCCATTTCGTGTGGAGGTTTATATCCGCGAGTGGCTTTCCGCCGCGGTGGAACAGAGGTTATGGTGCTCGGCTTCTGACCCGAAGGTCGCGACCGACCGCGGCGGTCACATTTCGATGGAGGCGAATAGCTTGAGGCTAGTGTGCCGTGCGATGTCAATGCTCGTTAAAGAACACCAGATGGCCAAAATTTCCAGAGCCCTCCACTACGGCGTCTCTCATAATCATATCGTGGTATTGCGACGTAAAACCCCAGATGATATATTATTGTCCGTGAGTGGAGCTCTCGCGAAGGAAACGTTTACGGTGGCAAGCTAGATTATTCGTTCGCTTGCTCGTTCATTGAGCAGCGAGTATAGTTCGTTCGTCAAGTACGTCTGCGCGGCACACTTGCGCACTATGATTGGTGCGTCTAATCTTTTAATGAAGCAACCAAAGCTGTCTAAATGTATCGACTGGAAATGATGTACGCCTTCTGGCGCATTCTTCTTTCAATGAAGCTCCGAGCTGCTCCTTGCACTGACAGTCATTTTCTAAATAAATAATAGTCGCCACTCTTTAACTAACACAATACCGCCAACACCCATTGCCCATGTGTTTCTTGCACTCTAAGAAATGTCCGCACCCTTTGTGGAGCCTTCTTGCCCCTCACAAATAACCGTCCTCTGGCTAGTTTGCGCTTCCTTTCTGGAAAACTCAGCGCTCGCGACTTTCCTATCAAGGATGGTTTTTAATAACACGCACGCCATTCGTGACCTGAAGTACCGCGCGCCCGGCGATAATGCAAAGAAAGTCACGCGAGATTGATGGTTATTGTTTCGGGACAGGAATACGCCCCATAGCACGCTCTTTTTGTGAGGTTGATAAACAGTTAACAGGAAATAGCGAGCGCAGAGCCAGATGCTGGATATTGTTTTGTGGGAAAGAGATGCCTCAAATACGCCCTTTTGTATTGCAGTGTACACTGCTACATAATACGGGCGCCTATAGCGGCGTTAACTATATTTACCCAACCGATACTTCGGAACGGCTACCTCTAGTGCGTACTGGCAGCCTCAGTGCGTCATTGGTATGCGCGGCGAACTCGTCTCGCTAGGACGACGTGTACAATATATATGTTTCAGTAGGCCTCATGTAGAGCGGGACATTAACGTTCAACATCACACATGTCCTTTACGTGTCCTAACATCTCCTAAACAACATATAATTAAAAAACGAATACCAAGAGCCAGAGACGGCTAGTGCGAATGCTTAAAGCGCGCCGCCTGGCAAGCGCGCGCTCTCTTGGCGAAGCGTCGTCTGCTACGCAAGAGCAAGGTAGGTGGCGCCATGCTCGAAAAGAGAGTGCGAAGGAGAGGAGAACGAGGAGGAACGCGAGCGGAGGAGGAGAGTGTCGCTACTTTACGAAGTTTCAGGGGCTTTAACTCAGTTTCAAATCGCTCGTTGAGCGAGAACCAATCAGTTCAAACCAGGGGGCGCGCAGGCGCACTGACGTTTAACCAGGTTTAACTGCGTTTAAGCCGTTCAGGCAGTTGACGCATTTGAGGGTCGTTGTGAAAGAAGTTCTTGCAGCGCAGTGTGTAATGCCGAAATAAGTTTGTTGCGCGCATGTATTTTTACCACGTTGATTAATATTACGTGCCGGTATCGTCGCTGGAAGTCGTGGAATGGACACGTACTTACACCGCGTGTCGGGACGGACGCATCGTTGTTTGACATGGAATCGTTGACGGCCATGTGTTGTAGCCCCAACGAGCGCGAAGCTTTGAACAAGATCACAAGCGCGCGCCTTTTGACGAGACTGTCGCCACAGCGAATATCGCTCTTCGGTGAGTTCAAGAACGTTGCCAAATCGCGTGACTGTGCATGACAACTTTCTGTAGGTAAGATTGCCCGAGCGGCGAGCTGCCATAATAGAGATGGTGTGCAAGAGGAAGTGTTTGATACGAAAGTATGCCTTGTACTAGTGTCTCTGCCTTCTGTGGTGTTCGTTATACGCTTCCGCGGAGCCGTTGCCGTGTGCGTCGATTAGAGCTAAAAACAGCCTGAAGAATATGCGTTGCATTGCGCGATGCTATGCTTGTGTTATGCAGGCCTTGTGTTGTTTTGCCCTTCTTCCTTGACTGTATGCAATGCGGCATCCTTGCATGAAATGACGTGCACATGCCTTGTCACTATAAAATTGAGTCTGCTTTTAAACATTACTGGTCGCCCCGTGCCCTTTCTGTGGTGGAAATGCAACAGACATTATCGTTCAATAAGCATAGTTACCCGCCACGGTGGTCTAAATATATAGTTGTTAAGGTGCTCGACTGCTGACCCACAGGTCGCGGAGATCGAATCCCGGCCGCGGCGGTCGCTTTGCTTGAGGGCTCGCGAAGTGCTTCAGGCCCGTGTTCTTAGATTTAGGTGCCCGTATAAAGAACCCCGGGTGGTCAAAATTTCTGGTGCCCTCCACTACGGCGTCGCTCATAATCGTGGTTTTTGGATGTTAAACCCCATCAATTATTGTTATAAGCATGGTTATAGTTAACTAACGTGCAAATCAACTTTATAAAAGTAGACGGGTGTGCAGATAGAGAGACACATGTACACACACGGCGCGGTCATGCATACGCCATGCTGCTCAGAGGCTGTGTTTGTAGCTGCGTCGCCGTCTACGGTGCCGCGCTCGTTTTTGCAAAGAATGTACGTAATTGTTCTATATTAAATATTTTAGTCTGTCTGTCGCAGATCGTAGCTCTTGGGTGTGTACAGACACAACCAAATCAATCGATTAGCCAAGGGAAAGCATAGCGGACTTTATTTGTTGGCTTTAACTGTAGTGTAGTAATAATGGCCTAAATTGAAATGGAATAAAGTGAACGGAAAATCGCCCTTTGCGTTGATGGTATCTAAACGCCCGATGCTCAGCCGATTGAGCTACGACGGAAAGCGCTTCGCCGTACGCTTTGCTGGGCATTTATGTATGTGTAGTCCCTTGGAGTGTTAGCCAGTGTCACTCGTACTCAAGGCGGTGAGTGTGGAACACTCTTCTTTGCCAGAGTTTGTCACGTGGCACGCGATCTTTTCCATGAGGCGGCAGCTGACCGATAAAACGTCGCATGCGAACTTGAGGCATAAGTCAGCCGGGGCAAGGACTTCGCGGTGAATGAAAGAAAAAAAGGGGATTTTTGGAGGGCCTCGTTTCTTTTTTATACACAACCAAAACGATCGAAAAGATCCCCTTCTTTCGTAGATTCAGCGAGGGCGTCGCCCCGGTAGACTTAAAGCATCAAGTTAGCATGCGAGGGTTTATTGGTCAGCTGTATGTGGTGCTAAGACCCCGCCGCGGTGGTCTAGTGGTTATGGCGCTCGACTGCTGATCCGAAGGTCGCGGGATCGAATCTCGGCCGCGGCGGCTGCATTTTCGATGGAGGCGAAAATGTTTGAGGCCCGTGTACTTAGATTTAGGTGCACGTTAAAGAATCCCAGGTGGTCCAAATTTCCGGAGCCGTCCAGTACGGCGTCTCTCATAATCATATCGTGGTTTTGGGACGTTAAACCCCAGATATTATTATTATTACGTGGTGCTAAGATCAAGTGCCACGTGATGCCCTCTGTCGAAAATGAATGTTCCAAACTCGCCACCTGGGCTACGTGCGGTGCTGGCTGAGACTCCTAGGGATAACAAATACATAAGTACCCAACGAAGTAAACGGGGAAGCGCCAGACGTGTAACTAGAAGGTTGTGGATTCAGATCCCACCGACGGAAAGGGTGAGTTTTCGTCCACTGTAATCAATTTCAACGTACGCCATTATTACTACACTACAATTAAAGGGACACTAAAGAGAAACAATGAATCGGTTTAGATCGATAAATTGGGCTCTGAGAACTCTAATGTCGTTAATTTCGCCACAATAGGTTTATTAATAGAGGAGAAAACCAACGTCAAAGTTTCATTTTTAAATTTCGCGCCGAAATCTTCCCGCGTGACGTCACTGATTTCAAAGTGTATTTATCTTATTTTGACGCCATTTGCTCAATAAAATTACCCCAAACTTGGTATGTCAAGTTTCTGGCCCCCTCAGAGGACAATGTACTTCATTTTTACCGATTAGGAACTACGTAGTCCCTAGTAGGCGCCGTCAAAACATGTAACGTCACGGCGAATGGTGTGGAAACTTCAAGGTGGCGTCGCCACCCACATTTTGTTTTTGCGTATTTTTGTGCTTACAAAGCATCTTCTCGCAGCAAGCGTGGTGGTTTTGGTATCGTGAAAGAGTAATTTACTAATATGAGAAAAATCGTTTTGCTCTTCAGTGCCCCTTTAAAGACGACAATTAATGTCCGCTATGCTTTCCCTGGCTTAATTGTCTGTTTGATTAATTTGGTTGTGTCTAACAAAGAAACGAGGCCCTCGAAAAAATTTCCATTCGCTCGTTCATTAGGTTTGTACACGAGGCTCACTGTAAGGCAATTCATTTGTCTGAAACACGTTTTGAACTGGTAGTAACAGTAAGTACACACATACAACTACAAACTTAATTCATTCGAAGTAGCACACCACGTATATGTAAATTATCGTTGATGGATGTGAGCTTCAGTTCAATTAAACTTGTTAAGCGAGTGCATGCTCTCCTTGTTGCTGTATCTGTGTGAGAAAAACTGGGGCAAATATTGGTCCTGCCACTCCATATTTTCATTGTTTGATGAACCATAAATTGTCTGTATAGTAAAAGTTCTATTGACGGAGAAGTAGCTTCGTTACATTGTATGCAAAAATGGGTCTGCATTTGTTTTTCGCGCATGCTTTGTCGTAAGTTTTTATATTTTTGTATCTTTTTCTGATTAAAGCTCTGTTGTAAGTCAGCGCTTGTGCTTGTCATTCTTTTCTGTGTGCTTTGCCTCGTTTTCTTTTCCAGAATTTATTGGGATAAATTTATACATCACTAATCTACAGGAACTGCCTCTAGGCAATCTGTAGACCACAGTATATTTGTGAGGTAATAAGTCCGTAGACACTCTATATACTGGGTCATAGGAATAGCCTATGGATAATCTACAGACATTTGTCTGTGGATATTTTTATAGACAAAAGTAAACCAAAGTAGATTTATATGAGCCTATAGACTTGTTTATAGACATTCTGCAGACATCGGTTTAAACGCATGAATTTTTATCAATCTACAGACCTTCTATAGCCAGTCTATAGGCTTAGACTTTCTTGTAGACTGGTCTATAAAAACGAGTGCGGCCACTATTCCATAGACTGTCTATAGACCAGTCTAAAGAATTCAGCTATAGAACGTCAATTGATTTTATAGACAGATGTCTACGAACTTTATATGGACTATCTAAACATATTTTTGTAAGGGTTCAACCCAAAACTTAAGGACACCAAGTCCGCGCTGCGGTATAGCTCCATGCTCACGGCGTTTTACTACAGAAAACGAGGACGTGGGTTCGATTACTCGCGGCGGTCGTTAGCAATGTCTGTCCCCAATGGTGGGCGCAATCGGGACACACCTATAGCGGCCAACGCTGCCGAAGCTACGTAGCAGTGAGACTTTGGATTTCGCGTGTTTCGCAGTTAGGCTGTTTTAAACCTGGTGCATTTTCTCTGTCTTTTTTGGATCGATCGTCACTGTCGTGTGGTCGGTGTCATCACTCGAAGCGCTTCATAAGGTGCTTCTATTGGTGGAAGCCCGCGTGACGTCACGTGCGCTTCCACCAATAAGAATTCCGAGTTCGGCCATCCTACGCATATCTCTGTTCTCTTCAACGCCACAAGCCACGAGATGACGTTGCTCTCTGTGCGAAACCAAATCGATGGCTAAAGCGCAAACATATACGTAATCTCAAACGAGCCTGCATGAAATGTAAGTACCGGTCAAGAAAGTTGGTGGACTGGTATACGTGCTTTTTGAAAGTTTAGGTAACTGCAGAGGTATACGATAAGAGTAAAACCAGGAGAACATATCTGTATGCAATTTAAAGCCAAAGTAGCAGCGAGACCCGTGGGGAACGTCCACTTTGCATAAGCGCCGGAATTCAAAACGAATGGAAGTATTAACTAGCCAGAAGTTTGTGTGCGCAAGATATGTTTATATCGGTGGCGCGAAAACAAGCATGCAAGGACGAGATTAATGTGACATAATCGGAGTCGTTATAAGCTTATAAAAGAGTGCAGAGGTAGAGATTTCAATGGAGCCAGAAAGGGTTAGGCAGTAAGGAATGGGCACATTGCCAGACTGCCGTCTATAGTACATCCCGATTAACTGAAGCTGGCGAGAGGTCTTTTTTTTTTCGCCGGCCGTTTTCAAATGGGATTACCATCGGCACGACCTTCATTATCATGGGTGGCAGACTAAACAGCTTTGTTCCGCAGTTTCGGGTAAGCTTTTGCCGCAACGTGGTCAAGCCTTGCCTTTTTTCTTCGTGAGTTGCGCAGGCGTTTGCCGTCGCACTGCGTTAACCAGAGGTGGTGTGTGCGTCTATGGCGATGGCCCACCCTGCGAGCTGCGCCACTAAATGCTTATTGAAAGCCGGAGACACCTCGAGTATGTGTGTGGTGGGCGCCGGGGAGAGGGGTGAAGAGGTTGTATAAAACAGAATTTTACGGAACGTACTTCATAATGGATTGTCACGGTGGTAGCAAGGGCTTCAAGACCCCTTGCTCCCCCCCCCCCCCCTAGCCATTGAGAGAGCTCGAAATTGAGAATGAGAAAGTCTAGCACGCACCATAGCTGACGCTTGGACAATGTTTGGTCAGTTTCTCGCTCCGCAAAGTGGGACTATTCTGAAATGAGTAGAACATTAAAAGAGGAGGAGGGGGAAAGGGAGGGTCTCGCCTACTGTAATTCGTGGTCACGTGCGTCCCCCGTCCATAGGTCACTAAAATCACTCACACTCGGATGGGGCCGTGGGTCTCAGTCTGAGTGAGTCCGGATGAGCAATATTTTCGTGAGTTTGAGTACGAGTAAGTCCGGTCGAGGAAAATTTTGGCGAGTCTGTGTGAGCTCCACGCTTCATGCCGACCTATGGTCACGTCACGTGGTGGCGGTCTCCGTGTGGTCATGATTGGACATTCAGACGAACAATCACTTTGCTGCAGTATGTCTAGTGCTTACCAGTTCTGTTGCAGATAACCACTTCAGAAATGCCTTCGATCCACGTACATGCCAACATACCCATTGCCTATTCATACCTTGTGTTGTCTCTCTCTCTCTTAGCTCGATGGCTTGAATAATGCACAACGGGGCCGTGATAGACTCGACTAGCATGTGCATTGCAGTAGAGTATGAAATGTCATAATCTAAAATGTATAGTAATTAAACATAGCACTCTATATAATAGCAATTCAATTCACGTCCTGGTTTTAGGGTGATCCGTAGTCCACAGTATTCAAATTCTATTCCCGAAGAGCTGGAAAATTCATCGAGCATTATACACGCCGTACTGCATCGTTTTAGCCGTTAGCGTTTGTTTAGCGCAGCTCGCAAAACTTTCATTGTCGTTGTCCAGCAACTTCCCCCGCTTCACTTAGAGTACGCAATCGTTGTCGATGGTTTTAATCTAGCTACGTATACGGCTGTAGTTTTAGACGGTACTCGTTACGCGAACGACAACGGGGCAGCGCTGTTCGCGCTCCACAGTTTCGCCGCGTGACGATATAAAGCTTTCAGCGCCCTGTTTGCTTCGTTCTCGTGCGCCCAAGTGCGCGGAAAGATAGAGCGCTTCAAGTGCGCAGCCGATTCCCGTCGTCCTTTATACGTAAGCTGGGCGTGTGCCCTAAAAAAAACAAAAACAAACAGACTTGGAAAATACTTCGTGGAGGAGAAGACGACGGGGCTTTAGCGCTCGCCATCCTCTCTCGAAGGGCCTTCCAGCGCAGTAGCTCCCCAACGCGCCAAAGGAGCCGTCGCATCGATTTGCCTTTGTGAGGGCGCCGGTGCGGAACTTTGAAAGTGTGCCCGCGGCTCAACAGAGCCCGCTCTCTTTTTTGCTGACTTTATGCGCCACCAGCCTGTCTGTGAGAGTGTGTGTCTTTGTGTCCGTACTTTGTGCTTGTACGTGGCTCGTGTGTGTTTGTGTGTTTAGTCAAGAGGGAAAGAGGAGGAGGAGAGCGAGATGAAAGGGGTGCGCGTGTGTGCTTACAAAACACTCCCACAATCACACTGCTTGTGATTCCAGATCGGCGGTGTTTTCATATCTCCTCAGTGCGTCGAATGAAGAAAAGTCACGGTAGGGTGCGTACATTTCCTTGAGAGGGGGAGCAATTCGAGAGATGAGCGGTTGATTGCCTCCCGTTTCTTTCTTCCCGTTCAATTCTTTAAAATTGACTCTTCACTTGAAGGCTGAGCCGCGACGCGCTTTCTAGCAAACGTAAACAGTCTGCTTCCTACACACTCGAAATAAGTAGCTTGGTACTTAAAAAAACGGATTAAGTATAATTATTTGTGGTGCATTGAGCTGGTTGCGCGTATGTACGAAACAAAAGCCATAGCGAACGAAAGTATCGGAGGCGACGAGTGCAATGTGCACTTTGCACAGAACAACCGGAAGCTCTCGACGAAACGTGCATTGTACATGTATTTCCTTAAGCATTCCGTGAACTTCTGAGCATGCACAGAGTGCTTTCATTTTTGAAAGACTGTACGGATTTGTAAACGCTTTTTTTAAAGAAATGTGCTATGAGCGCACCAGTCGAGGTGTTTGCGCAGAGCAGTCGCAGGAGTCGAGGCGGACAAAGCGGTCCCGGCCCTGAATAACGTAACCAGGCTTAATAAAAATTTCCGGTAACTAAGTATTCTTTAAAACCTTTGGAGCAATTGCTTACAAGGCCAACTTGGAGGCACCTAAATTTTTATGCACCACAATTTTTAATTTTAGAAATCGCGATTGACTTGAAATAGTGATCGTAAAATTTTCGACGCTCTAATCCGAGTGCACGGTAAAATGCGACCCCGCTCTCATACGACGCACGAAACACCCGGTGACGACATGCGCTCGTGAGCGTTCTCGCATTCCACCCCGACCGGAATGCTACCGCTGCTACAGGAATCGAATACGTGACCTCCTGTTCATCTTTACGTACTTTCCATCAATGACAAACAGACCTACTAAACATGCAGGATCATGCGTCAGAGAAAGAAAGTGACAGATGAAATGGTAGTGAGTTAGCTAATTAATTCGTTAATTAATTAACTGTTTAATTGCTGAGGTCTTCGTGCCAAAACCATGATATAATCGTGAGGCACGCCGTATGTAGTAGGAGGCTCTGGATTCATTTTGGCTGTTCTCTCATATAACGTGCACCTAATTCTACGCACATGCGTGTTCTTGCATTTCGCCCCCATCGAAATGCGGTTGCGCAGCCGGGAATCGAACCAGCGACCTCGAGCTTACAGCGGCGCAAGACCTTAACCGCCGAGATACCGCGGCGGATCGTGTCAGTGAAAAGCAACGACTAAACATAGATAGCGAGTAGGGGAGACGGAAGCGGCAGCGAGCGTCACTTACGTAACGTACACGCTTCCGAGAAAGCCCGTCACACAATCTCACCCACTCTCTCAAGAATCGATATAGAAACTCGCGAAAGTCAAGAACGTAAATCGAATACGATCAACGCAAAGCTCTCACGCCCACAGGCGCTTAAACGAAGACTCACATCAAAGTCTGTGCTGGCAGTCCCGTGCCGCATGGTATACAGCGTTAGCGTAAAGTGAAAACCCTCGCGTCTAAGTAAGGAAGGCAACAAATTATTCGCTCGTAAGGCGGTCTTCCGCTCCAAGCGCCTCGTTCATAAGCCGATTAGCGCAGCCCTTATTGATTCTGCAGGCTGTTCGATATCTCCGTGCGTATAGCGTTGAAGGAAAAACGGCTCGATAATGTGTTTGCGCTGCGGCTCACTTGCTTTTGCGGTCTGCCCCGTGGGGCCTAGCTGCTTCGCTGCTAAACTCTAATAACGCAGTCCAAAATTTCCTGCCTAATCGGCGTCATTGACCCGCACACGGTAGATCGTGCAAAAGTGATCGCCTCCGACAAAGAGAAGCGTTGGCAAGGAAGCTTGTATCGATTACAGTCTGGTATGTGTGTAACTACCGCAAATCAGGTATACGCACCAACGTCGCTTACAGTGAACGCGCCGGAGTAAATATGGACACTGCGTTCGTTCGATCGAGTTACGAAAGCGAAAAGGAAAATGCCCTTATATAAAGAGCGCGTATACGTTATATAGATTTGTGTGTATATTCGAAGGTTATGGGTTCGGGCCCCACCGATGGCAAAGGTGTTTTTTTTTCGTCCACTTTAAATCATTTCCATTTATGTCATAATTACTACAGCCGTATGCTTTGTTTGGCTTCACTCTCTGTTAATTGCGTTAGGTTGCGTCTAACAAAGAAGCGAGCACCTCGAACGATTCACCTTCTTTCGTACATACAAACGAGTGGCCTGTGAAATAAACGAAGTATTCTGTATTCTTCAGGCGGAACTTCCAATTTCAGTTCGTTTCGTGATATTTTCCACAGCGAAGACCACACCCGTGCACAGCGAACTCTCCCGTACAACGAAAATCTTTAGTCATTCCCGATAACTCATTTGTTGCTTTGCAAAAAGAACGCACGCAGCTGCGTCGCCGTCCTAATCCCCCGAATAACCACTGCTGAGCAATGGCGGGCATTGGGGAGCGGCCTTTCTACACCAGAACGCAGAGCATGGCGCGAACGTTAACGTCATGAGGTCTCAATGCAGTAATATACTTGACACTGGACGATGCGCACACAAGAAAACTGGCTCGCTACATACTGGAAAAGTACATTTATCCTGGCAAAAACAAAGTTGCCATCGTTCATTGACTTTTTACAATGAACGACCCTTTCTTTACTTGCTTTTCTCCAAGCCGTTCTCATTTTTCCCCTTTACTTTCATATATCTTCTTTTTTCTTTCTCTCCTCTTCTCTTCATTTCTTCTATCACTCCATTCCTCTCGAAAGAATAGGCAGGTGCTATGTTCCTCTAGGTGGCAGTTGTCAGCCTGACCTCTCCCTATACTTTCAATGTGTTCTTGTGTATTTGTGTCCACGTATATAGTAATAGTAATAATAACGGACCTCCCTGCACAGATGGTGTGAGGATGTGTTTGCAAGAATGTTCCAGAGAGGCTCGTTTCGAAGTGCACGAGTACAGCACGAAAGCGAATAAGAAAAAGAAGTTTTAATATTGGCTTCGTGGAGAATGTGCGCAGTTTCTG
>NC_051179.1:70638706-70701205 GCF_013339695.2 Rhipicephalus sanguineus | reverse complement strand
TCGCGAAAAATGACCTGTGGCGCCTCTGGAAGCGAAAACATGAACGATCCGATGTACCCGGCCACGTGACCTTTGATTGCTGTACGCGGTCGACGATTTTTTTTTGTTAGTGTTAAAACGTTGTTCGTTTCTTTATATTAAAAGGTATTACTCCATAAAAATGTACATATAAGCCTGCGTTAGTAGTATGCATTAGAGTGGCAATTCCTTCGCGTGACGTAATGATACCATGCTCGTCAGCGCGTCTTGAGCAACTTTTCAGCATGCTCACGCAACCATGCACACAGTTTCCGGGTCGCTAAGATTTTGGAGCGATATAGTTTTGCTACTTACACTTCGTCTCAGAAATGACGCTCGCTGCTACTCGGCGTGGCCGCGCATATGCGTAGTGACGTTTTCGATGACTTGGCTTGGCTCGTGCATCGAAAGAGTAACGACGCCGGGACAAGCCACCCATGACACAGGCGCAGCCAAGCACCTCGCGCCGGCACGAGACTAAAAAGCCACCTAAACATCGCCCAATGTTAGCGGTGTAAGCATGTTTCATTCATTCATTCATTCATTCATTCATTCATTCATTCATTCATTCATTCAGTTTATTTAGACAAAATTAAAGTTTGCCTGGGTTGAAGGGACTAAAGGCAGATTACCTCTGCCTGACTAGGGTCCCTCCACCCATACATTTGCTCAGAAGCAGTGCAACAAAAAGTACATATTTCCCATTTTTGTCGGAGGAACATAACAGCCAAATTCAAAAACTAGAAAGCACACCTGAAGCCATACAGTTTAAAATATCACGCGAAAGCCAACACCAATTTGACCCTAGCACGACAAAAAAATAATAAAAACTGACACTATGAGAATATTAAGTCACCATGACACCATGGTGGCTACCTTGTGCTGCCGAGCAAAACTAGCGCCTTGGTGTGTCCAGAAATTCCCTAGTCAAGTTGATGAGAGCAACGAGGGCCAAGTTGAAACTTGAAGTTAGAGGCACTTGATGGCGTGTCTGCTTTAAATATTTTGTGTATCTGTGTCATGCTTTGTTGTGTTACCTCGCGAGTATTCGCTTAGAAGTGACTACCAGCAGCCTCAATTACGACGTCATCGACTCTGCTGTCAACTCAGTGCGCTCCAGAATGATGGATTTGCCTTGTTAAGCTTCACCGCTGCACAGTGGCGTTATGCGAAGAAAACTAAACGTCACGCTGTGAAGCTCTAGCCCTTCGTGGAGGAGAAGGGTTCGCAGCCGCAAAGTGGTTGATAAAACATTTACGCCTTCGAAGCAACTTAAAGGAATCAGTCATCTCATGAGACTGTCCGAGACGTGTGAATATTAAAGCTTACAGGCATATTTTCGGTTTGTAATAATGGATATATCGAATTATTTCGCGATCCCCTTCGAATCAGATGAGTCCGACGGTCGTCAAGTGAGGTGAAACTTAGGCACTCGAGAGCGTACGTTGCGTTAAAATGTCTGTGTGTGCCCTGCTTTATGTTACCTCGCGAGTGTTCGCTTGAATTTATACAGATTGTTAAGACTATCAGCAGCGCTAAGAAATCCATCATCTGCGCATTTATTATATTTGACCTGAAATGTAGCAGGTGGCGTTTGAAATAGACATCCGTAGCGGCGCCTCGTCGCAGTTGTACAGCAAGTTCACTATGCGATGACGCTTCAGGCCACCTGATTCATTGGTATCTTGTAATAATTTCTGTTGGCATAATTAAGTTTCTCCATGACACTATTCCAAGCTATTCCAAGAAGTGGCTTGGTCGCTGTTCTCTTAATGTAGTGGTTTGCTGCTAATTCGTTTGCGTGGCAGGTAGAAGAATTGAAGAAACTTTAATTTGCTATGCACTTGCGCATTTATTAGACGTTTGGGTGCTCGTACGGTGACTGGAGGCTGCGTGGGCGCCTTTTTTGTAATTAAAGAAGACAAAGCATCAGGTAACGTATGTGGCAGTTACGATTTCCCTGCTAGTGGGCTTCGCTGCACAACGAATCGTCGATGCACAGTACATGCTTTGTGGCATAACACAGCTGCAATGCCATAAAGCTGACTATAGTGAATCTGTCATCTTGTAGCACGTATATATAATGTAAACATATAGTGCATTGAATCCAAGAGGCAGTGCAAGCATGGCGTAAACAAGCAGGGTACGAGTCAAATTATGGGCGGCGTGAGCAGCACAGATTTCTTTGCGCTCCACAATGAAGGAATTGCTTTGTAAGTTTTACCGCTACACAGGGGTGTAATGCGACGAAAACTAAATGCCACGCTGTGAAGCTTACTACCTGTGGCTGCAATTACTTGCCGGAAAAATGTATCGCCAGGTTGCTTCAGTGGCGCTAAGTGTTGTCTGGTCCGATACGTACACGTTTCACACAAGCAGGTTCATGAAAAATAAGTAATGAAAAAACTTTTAACGGCTTCACAGCAGCTTTAGAACGACCAATTGTCTCGAGGGACAGTCTGAGACGCATGAATATTTATTGATATATACTGAGTATGTGCAGCACAATGAAATAAAGACAGGAGAAGACACATAAACGACATAGACATAAACGACATCTCCTCTTGTCTTCGTTTCATTGAGCTGCACATACTCAGTATATATCAAGACATGTGCCAACTATATTTAGGCTTCAGACAGGCATTTTATGCATTTTTAATTACGAGTATATCGAACTATTTAGCGATGCCCTTTGATTCCGATGTATGCGAGTTTTACTGTATATACACTTAGCCGACAGTGTGCATTCGTAACACATTGGTCGGTTCCACTGATTTGATGAGAAAATAAGCAATCTGCATCGCTGCGCCTAGTACACACATACTGTGCTCCAAGTAGGGAGGCCAGCTTCGGCGTGACGCTCGTTCGCGTGGTGGCTCGATCGCCACAAACATTTGTTTAAAACAAGCAGTAATATTGATTATTCGGTGTCTATCACGGAATATTGGAGCTAAACGTTTTTCTAAGGCACCTTCTGGGAAAAGCTGGCTTTTCTGGAACCACAAAACAAGGCCCAAACAGCAGCTCATATGAATATATAGCACGCTATAGCTGTTCCGATCATGTCTCAAACTTCGTCGTCCAAAAAGAACCAGCTTTGTAAACTAATGCGCTTGATACGCCATCAAGGTTAACACAAAAATGAAACCTAATCCACTGTGCGGCTATGCCTGCGCAGTGATCTCATTGAGCTGAAACAAAACTGATTCCCCCTCCTTGCGAAATGCGTGCCCCTTAGTCAAAAAGTGGCCCTTCCCAAAGAAAGCAGAAAGTATGCACCTTAATTCGTGCATCCATTAAATCAAGCCACCTGCATTTCCATGGTTAAATCGCACGATCAACGTCTCGCACGCACGTAGAGCCACGGGACTAAGCTAGGTACATCTCGCTTGGAATTTCCTAGGGACAGCACCCAAAAGTGGTCTGGCAATGCGGGCATGTTTTGGTGGCTTTGGTGGCTTTTTAGTCGCTCCCCCTCGCGCCGTCGACATCAACACGGTTTTCGCGTAAACAAGCCCTACGTCACGAGTTTGTGTTGGCCGGTTGCCGGCACGCCCCTTCCGGTACCTGCGGCCTTGCGTGTGCTGTTAGTGCTCTCTTCCGCTGTTCGCTCATCGTTCCCATTGGCGGATGCTGCGCACCACCTCTGTTGATATTGCGGCACTCACTCCGCGATAAGTGTGAATATGCCGGGGCTATGCTGCGTAGTTGAGTTTTTCCCATCGCGATCACATTTCGGCGCAACCATGCACAGATTTCCCGTCGATGGCCCTCGCCGGCCACGTCTAACAAGGCGGCGACTCCTGCCTGCCGAAAATCGTCGTCTTCAAACGACGACGACCATGGCGACGACATTGCACAGCACGTGCAGGCGTAGCAGACGAACTGTCAGTGCGGCGCCCACACGTCACAGCTTTGTGTCGCCACGTGGCTAGCTGTGTTCTCCTGAAAACCGGAACTGCGCCTGCCTAGCTCGGTGCTCTTTGAAACCGAAACTGCGACTGGGCGCTCTAAAGACGTCTCTACATAAATAACCGTGGCGCACTCGAGCAAACGAGGATTCCAGCCGTGCTAAATGGGTCACGAGCTACCTATTGCAAAAACAAAAAAAAAAGAAAGAAAGAAAGAAAGAAAGAAAGAAAGAAAGAAAGAAAGAAAGAAAGAAAGAAAGAAAGAAAGAAAGAAAGAAAGAAAGAAAGAAAGAAAGGAAAAGAAAAGAAATAAAAGAAAAGGAAAGAAACGCAAGCCGCAAAATTTTTGTGTCAGTGCTCCTTTAAAGATCAGGGTTCGAGCTTCAATCCAACCCAGCCATTCGGCGCGGCAGTAACGTATTCTGCCACAAAGCAATGTTATAGTGCTTGAAAATGCTTTGGGAAAAGACCCTATGCAGGCTTCATGTCGGGCGAGGATTCCCGCTAACAGATAATATTCCTTTGCCGAAGCGTAGAATAGCGCCAGGCGTCACACCCGTGAATTATTATATACGATTTCATTACACGATTTATTATACGCTTTTGCGTACTTGTTCGAAGTTCTCTCATTACTTTCGTGTTTGACATTATGGGCCGCTTAGGCTTAGGCGAGACTTATAAGGAGGCCTCTGCGCAACGCTACTGGGCGCGTTTCGAGAGTCGGGTGACGAAGGAATCCTTCTTCCCTCCATTTTACGTTTGTTGACACTGCTGAGTCCCACAAAGGCCTCTTGATTCCGGACAAAAATTCGAGATGACTTCGGCGACGTCGTAAGGGACCCCCCACTTCCACACTTTCTTCAAAAGTAGTGAGAGAGAGAGAGAGAGAGAAATAAAAACTAGGTCAAATTTCGCGACGCGGATGCGTTCAGCACCAAAACTTGGCCTTCCTTGGAATCAACGTTGTCGGACAATTTCGCTTTGACATTTTCTGAGGCTTTGTGACCCTCGACATTTTAATAATGCGCGTTCACTTTTTTTTTCAAAGGCAAGATAAACGCGCCATATCTTTCTGGAGCTCATGAAGCCGTGACGGACTTGGGCGTAATGGTGTTAGGCATGACAAGCGTGGAAGGAGCACACTATTCACAATGTTATATATGTACGTGCTCAACTCGCATACAACGTTGGTCTGAGTGGTGACGACTGAGCTCCCTTTCGTCTGGTCTTTCTGAGCGCGTACATTACATACAAGTCTGCGCGAGGAAAAAAAAAACAGCCAGAAAAAATCTTCATAGCCTCATTAGCCTTTCAGACGCTCTTCGCGATTCAGTGCGTTTGTCGCGCGAACTTTTCGAATACATCGCCGCTTATTTCGTTTTGCGCGTATCTCCAACGAACTCGAGCATAATGGCTAGACGATACGCTCTTACTGTTGAAATCACTTTCTCTTTTAAATAAATAAAGAAAGAAAGAAAGAAAGAAAGAAAGAAGTGGAAGCGGAGATGGTAATCAAGTGACGAAACTACATTTATATTCGGGAGATGAAATTGGTTTGTTGACCTTTTCACTTAAAATGACACCCAGGGGAAGGTTATAAGCTTCGCATTTCAGCGCCACGGCGTGTACAGAGCATTGTTGAAAACAAAGGCGTATTATCAAGTTCCCGCAGATTCAAGGATCTATCGCATTTCCAATAACGCTGCGGGATTTACAGCAAAATGTCAGGCCCCCCAGTCGCTAGAGCGGTGTCGGATGTTCCCTATTCCGGTAAAATAGCACTCGATCGCGTCTTCAGCACATACATCGTTCATCGCGACGCATATTCCGTCCGGATTTAGCCGCTACCGAAAAACGCATTTTCCGTTACAGTTCTTGAGCGAAACGCGATAGCCTGTATATATGGACGAAGAAACTATACACTATCATATCCCCGTTTCATGAGCGTCTCTTTTAGACGTAAGACTGCTCATCCATGCTAAAATAAAGCAAGCCGCAGTTCTGCAGCTCGTGCATTGCTGCCAGTCTCGTCGAAAAGCTTTTAACGAAAATTAGCTTTAATGCGAAGCGTTATACTTCAGAAGGGTGTCTTGCTGGGCGAGTTGGTATGATGTCATCATTAGGTGTGCTCCTTTCCCGTGTCCGTGTTGTTTGCGCTGCCTTTAAGGATGAAGCGTTACACCGGGGTTATACCCTGGTTATGCTGCTTTATAAGCTAACGTTGTAGCTAATGTGACGCTGTTAGCTAACATGAGCTAACAGCAGGCCTAGTATTGTAAGCTATTTGTAACACAGTTCTCTTTGAGGAAGTTTGTCATAATTTCTGTTTTACCTTGGTTGCATTCCTCTTTGTATACTTTACTTCTTTTCGCCTTGCTCTCGCTTCCAAGTTACACTTATGAAAGCTGACAACCACTGTCACACTCCGCCGCAAGATGGCGCCAGTATAACAAACGATAGTTGAGCGTATTTCAGGTTGAGGCTTCTTTGTAAGATAGAGATGGAGAAAGAGTTGCCCTGACGCGGCATAGAATTTGAGGTGCCGCAGTCGCTTTCGATATACAACGTCACGCGTCTCTTGTTCGCGCCAGTACCAACTTTGTTCCTTCTTTTTTCTATTTTTTACGCATGTCTCGTCTAGCTGCGAGCTCGGTGAGAAATGCGGTTGCCGTCAGTGAGATAAGAGATTGCTCGCCGTCGTTGACAGTTGCTGCCTCCACCCTATCAAGTCGCTGCGCTGCGGCACGCGTATTTATATAGAAGACGATGAAGAAGAATGGCCCTTCCACCGAGATTCCATCGTACACGCAGCGCCCGAGAGGATTATATTGCTTCGTCCTCCTGTCTCGACGAATGAGATGTCTCGTCGGGCATGGCTGGCGCGCGCGTCGACAAATACGCCAACCCGGCCTGCCTGCTAGGCCCGCTATAGGCCCGCTTGCTCGCCTTGCCGGCATTCTCAGCCTTCTTTCGTTTCCGAGGTTTGGACGATAAGAGTCTGGAGCGTCGGTGCGTAGAAGTGTTGCCATTCCGGCGGTTCACCTTCGACCTTTATAATTCGAGACTTACAGCCAGGGCCTTTGGGCACTTTCGCTTCTCCGTCGGTCTTGATTACACCTCGATGAACAACACGCGAAGTAAGAAAATGATCGGAGAAGGCGTAGAGTATACCTTAATGACGCCGTTGAAGGGAGAAGTGCGACGACATTTGCGACTGCGTGGAACAGACAGACAGACAGACAGATAGACAGACAGACAGACAGACAGACAGACAGACAGACAGACAGACAGACAGACAGACAGACAGACAGACAGATAGATAGATAGATAGATAGATAGATAGATAGATAGATAGATAGATAGATAGATAGATAGATAGATAGATAGATAGATAGATAGATAGATAGATAGATAGATAGATAGATAGATAGATATGAAGAAAGAGACAGAGAGAGAGCAGAGACAAAACTACCTTGATTTGTAGCCAGTGGGCCGCTCGAAACCGTTCGCAAAAAAACTTAGAAGAACAGCTAAGATGTGTCTCGTCCATTCCTAAGTAGTACGTATGGCCCATTCAGAGAACGAACTGTGTAATATATATATATATATATATATATATATATATATATATATATATATATATATATATATATATATATATATATATATATATATATATATATATATATATATCGAGCTGGTTGGTCATCGACTTCCCTGGTTCTTGAGTGTTGCCTGTCTGGAAATACCCTTACCAAAATCAGGCTGCCAACGCCGCCTGGTTCATTCTGTCTCTCAGAGACTCGAACTCCAGTGACTTAAAGCTTGCACCACTGGCCTCAACATCCTGTTTTTAATTATTTACTTTTTTCCCCTTTTCAGCTTCGAGCGAACGTCGACGACATCCTGCGGCCGAGTCACGACGACTACTTCCTGCTGCGGTGGCTAAGAGGTGAGCACCATCCACACAGTGCGGCAAAACCCCGAAGGTTGACGACGGAAAAAAAAACATGGTTGATCCCTCTGTCATAGGAATCGGTATAACACGAAAGTGACACGTGTCTTCACAGAAGTACTGCTTATTGTGTAGTGATATATGAGAGCTTGTACAATGTCTATTCGTGTTTGGCAGCTATAGCACCGTTTGACGTGGATGCACCCATGTTGACAGCATGTCTATATCGCGACGACTAATGCCCATGATCATGATTAAACCGTTGCGCACGGTAGCTGAAGGTGTGAACATATATTTGGACAGAGCGAATCGTGAATCCCGTGTAAGGATGATATCAACAAGCTCACAATCAACATTGGTACCCGGTATGCACTTCTTCAAAGCGTCGTCAATTAAGGAGATAAACGGCACGGTGTGCGCTTTCTAGTAAAGGGTAGCCGACGCCTGTGCTTATGCATACATAACACACACTGCGCTTCAGCAACACGGGAGGTAGAGGTTCGTAGCCTGAGCCGCAAACGCGTGCGTCCCGCTGGCCTCTGTCTCGCAGGCGCTGCTCTCGCTTCACCAAGGCACGACATTCGCCCGTCGAACTCGCGTCCTTTCTGCAACGCATATTGCAGCAGTTTTGTTAGTCGGTGCTCTCGCAATTGAAGCAGTCGGCGGCGGAGAAATCCCGTTGGTGCACGTGGGAGCTGCACTACTCCGATGAGCCGACGCAAGCTAACACGAAGCCAAAGGCAAAGAACGTAATTGCGTCAAGGGTGCCTCGGCGACGCCAGCGCGGCCAGTCTACCGCTCTGGTATCGAGACGCTTTAACCATGACCTCCAATATCGCGTGCAATCTCGGAGTAAGCGCTAGTAAGCGTCGAGCGTGAAGTTTTACTTCTTTTCACATCTCACAGACGGCGGCACCGCCCCGCTCCGCCTAAAGCTCCGCCCGCCGCGAAAGAGAATGTGTGAAAGATATAAGGCGCGTTCGCGCCGTGTCTAGCATTTCCGGAGTTAGCTTAGTCGGTAGTGCGTCGGGCGCTCACCGTCGCGGCCGCAACGTCGTGGGTTCGATTCCCAGCGGGGTATCGTTTTTTTCTTTCTCACCCGTTGGCGTCCATTTTATCAACGTCATATCCGTGACGGATGTACTTGGTGGACCCCGGCATAAAACACTTTCGTGTTAAAAAACAGCAAAAAGATAACGAGAGGTGTTTTGAAGGCGTACACCACTACCAGTAAGCTTGAAGCAATAATGCATCCTCCTTCAAACGTTGGAAAGTCGAGGTAGTCGTGAGGCCGATGCGCTCACGATGACATTCAGAGTGCACTTTAAGGGCGCATGTACTGAAATTTGCCGGGGCCATTGCCGATGCTTGTTTCTCAATAAGTGAGAAAAGAACAAAGCGACGTTATAATGACTCCGCAAGGTATCGTTGGAAAGAGCAACGATGTCTTAGCGCCTGAAATTATGGAAATATACTATATTAGAAAGAAGAAAGAATGCTGTGTTAGTGACACATCTGTTGCTCTGCGTGGGGGTGAATTTAGTTTCATCGATTCATTTTTCGATTAGTTAATCTTGTTATCGCGGGTTTTTGACGAGCTTGTGAGGCGATGTGCGCGCGCAGGGTCGCTGTGGTTATATATGATGCTGATGTTCTGGGAATAAAGTTAGTTGCGAGTGACGCCCTTTCTGTCCTGTCCTTACTTTTTTCCTTGACGGTACGCGTCTTTTTGGTTTTTCAGTAAGCATGTACCAACTAGCCCAACAAAAAGTTCTATTAAGGTATCGTTGTTTATCTTCCAAGAGGAAAGTCGTTGTCGTAACTTGGAGGCCGCAACCGATAGAGCATTGGCCACGCCATATGTAACCACTCACCGATGACAATCAGAACGTCAACGTCGTTATTTCTACGAACAGACAAGTTAAAAAAAAATTGGCCGCGTATCTGCGTGCTTCGCTGCAAATGTCGTCTAAAGACGATAGAAGAGGCGCTGCGTGAGATATGAACGCCATCTGGCAATACGTCGGGAAACGTGAATGCTGTGTTGCGGGCTCGTAGTCCCGGCGCAGCAGCAGGCAAGACCGGCGGTGACCAACGCGACCGGCGGGGACGCCAGCCAGCCCGAACACGCGGTTTGGCGCGAAGCGCCGAAGCAGAAGAAACGTCCGCAGTCAACGAGTACTCTCCACACACTCTTTTATATTCACGTCGCCTGGGTAAAGCAGGAATGCCAGAGCGGCGCCCCATGGCACTCGTACAGTGCAATACTGAACTGAAACCGAAACACAACAATGATCTCGCGCAGAGGGCACGGAGGAAGCCAAGTTTCGGCGCAGTCGCATTTTCAGCGCAGCTTAAGAAACTAGGGTCTCTAGAATTACGTATCTATGTATTTTCTATTAAAGGAACACACCACCTAATACTTACTTGGTGATGTTGCGCCTCAGATATGCGTAATATTTGCTTTTTGATCAACCATGTACACAAGTATGAACCTAGTGAGCCGTTCACGATGGCTGGCCCTTGTGCAAGTGGTTCAACTTTGGCCGAGTGGATGAATCGAGGGACGTGCCGACTAACAGAAAGACAGAAGACACCGAGGCCGTGACTCTGCCCGACTGCGACCAGTTACTTCAAGCTTCGTGGAGGACCCCTTGGATACAGCCCCCCGGCCCCGTCTAGGAGTTCGCCCAGATCGACCGCCCGGGCTCCACAGCGTTTCGCCGTGGGTGCCAGGGCTCGGCCCTGCCTTCTGATGGCCTTTGCCGCACCTCCGCCCAAGGCGCACTGTTTCATCCTCAATGCGCCTGAGGGCAGCACTGTTGATGACGTCATCGACGCGCTTGAAGCAGTGACCGGACCTGCCGGTATCAAGTCCCTCCAGCATATGGGAGGAGTAAAGTTTAGCGCTGCCGCCTCAAGTGAGAACGCAGCCACGAAACTGAAGAGCCGGGGCGCTATTCTACTGAATGGCGAATCGGTGCCCCTTGTCAGCATTGGTCCCGAAATTGTCCACGTGTCAGTCTTCCGAGTGCCACTGTGGGTCGGAGACGCAGCCCTTGCGTCAGCGCTCTCGGCCTACGGGAACGTACAACAAGTCCATGAGCCAGCCTTCAAGGGACGCCCGGGAGTGGGTACAGGCATCCGAGTGGCTCGTGTGGAGATGAAGAAGCCCATTCCGAATTTCCTGTCCGTCCAAGGCCACACGGTAATGTGCGATTACCGGGGCGTGAAAAAGGTGTGCTCAAGGTGCCGCCTGGCTGGACACATCGGGAAAGACTGCGCTACCCCTAGGTGCACACGGTGCGGCGTCTTTGGCCACACCACGGATGGATGTACGGAGCCCTGCCGTAGGTGCGGGGGGAACCACGCCACCGTTGACTGCGTCCGTCCGAGGTCCTTCGCAGCGGCGGCGGCAGGAGAGCAGGAAGGCATAGACTCCTTGTCAACACCAATGGGCTCCCACGGGGAACAGGCACCTTTGGAGGAGGCCAGCAATGAAGCCGTGGCATCAGATGCCGAATCGCAGGGGGACATCGCAGATCTTCCTCACCATTCGGGGGCGAAGTCAACAGCACACCAGACTCAGGGCGAGACAGAAGAGGATACTTCGTCGGAGACATGTGGGGACCTCAGCTCTCCGAGACCCGGGGCCACGGCTGCACTTCCCAGCGGGGGACACGAGGACACCAGCTCCGACGCTGGGAGTTCTACAGGTAGCGCTGATGCACCACGGTCATCCATGGGACGTGGCACAAGAGCAGCGACACGGACTGACGCCCCCTTCACCGGCCTAGAGAAGATCAACTCCCGAGCGGGCGGACTCACTGCCCAGACCCGCAGGATGAGCCTCTCGAACCCTCTTCACAAAATCACGGGCCCTGTCGCCGCAGCGAGTTCCGGAGACTGCGCCATGGACGTCGAGAGACAGGACGTGAAGCGCGTCCACCCATCGTCAACGGATTCTGAAGGCGTATTAGAGAGTAAGCCACAAAAACTTTCTAACGCTCTGGCGCAGTCAGAGCATACACCCCCGTAGACATCAAGGCTCAGACATTTTTCACCCCTATTTTTCATTGGTTCCTGAGAATCCGCCTATGCTAACCCAACAATGGCTACGGTACATTTTATCTCTTTAAATGTTAGGGGTTTTCGGAACCTAGACAAGCAGCGGGAAGTTATAAACTTTGCAAGAACACGGCGTGCAGACATTCTTTTTCTTCAAGAAAGTAATTTCAGGTCTCCATATGACGTTTAATCCTTTTGCTCCCGTTTTGGTGTTGAGGCCTTTTTTTCTCTAACAGATTCCTTTATGTGTGGAGTCGGAGTGGTGTTTCTTACACCAGTTTTTCGACGAGGAGCTCACTGTCATTTTGGCTTTGATGGTCGCACACTAGCTGTGGACTTCAATCTTCATGGCCGGCGTGTAAGAGCACTCGTAATCTACGCTCCGGCTCAGCGGTCGAATACCGCCGAGTTTTTTCATTCCCTTGATACGTTTCTGTTCGACAATTATCCCACCTTTTTGGTAGGGGATTTTAACTGTGTCGAGGATCCATACAGAGATGTAAGTGGACGCAGACAAGGCAGGCCATACAGCGGAGCCCGTGCACTGAAACAGCTTATTCGCAACTTCAAGCTCAGAGACGCATGGGTCGATACGCATGGAGATGAGTTTATTGCAACGTGGCAACGAGGTTCCAATATGAGCCGACTGGACCGCTTTTACTTCCCCGAAGTATTAGCCGCCCATGTCATTAGTTGTGAAGTTTTAAATTTTCCGCCAGATGTACCGCGCATCACTGATCATTACCCAGTGTCAGTGAAGTTGCGTTTTCATCAGCCAGCCTCACTTATGAACCAATGAAAAATGGATACAACGCTTGTACATGATCCAGAGAGTGTAGCAGCCTTACGCATTACACTGGAACGTGTGTGTAATTGCTCACCAGCACCATGTGACTGGGATACTTTGAAGGACGGCTGGCGAGCTGAACTAATTAAGGCAGGCCGTGAGAGAAAAACGCGCTTAACGAATGAGATAAATGACACACTTCGAAAAGCTCGTATCGTGCGAAGAGGCGAAACGCTTACGTTCACAATGCAAGATTATTTGAATCAGTTGAAGGCGCGTTACGAACTCTTGCTCCGCCTGAGCTCACGTACTGCAGCGCCGTCGTATGTCAACGGTAGGCCTATCACAGATCCCGCTGTCCTTCGGAGGGTCCTCCACGGCTCCCTAGAAGAACGAGCACAAGTTCCGTTCGTTGAGCTGCCTAGTGGTGCACAGTCTGATCGAGCAGAAGACAATAACCGTTTTTAAACCTCATTTTTCGAACCTGTTCACCGCAGAGGACCCAAGCACAGAGGACCAGAACATAGCTATCCACGAGTTCTGTTCGGGAATCTCTTGTATACCAGAAGAGTACCGCGATAGTTTATGCTGTCCGGTAACACTTGAAGAACTACGCCTTGTGCTTCAGCAAATGAACGCCTCTGCCGCAGCTGGCCCTGATGGGCTACCACTCATTTTTTACAAGACGTTCTTTGGTGTAATACATGACCACCTATTGTCAATGCTTAACATGCTTCTTGCTGATGGGATTAGACCAGAAACGTTTCGACAGAGCAGAGTCATACTCCTTCTAAAGAGCGGTGGTGAGCCGTCTGACCCAAAGGCATGGAGACCCATTTCCTTACTGAACTCTGACTATAAGATATTAGCTGCTATTCTAGCGCATCGTATAACAACTGTTCTTCCTGAAATAATCAGCAATGTACAAACATGCTGTGTTCCAGGTCGTACGATTTTTTCTTCACTTGCTTTGACCCGTGATTTGTTCACGTTTGCTACGAGAATACAAGTGTCTGGCGTATTCGTCTCCCTAGATCAAGAAAAAGCGTTCGACAGGGTTGAGCGAAATGATCTTTTTGCAGTGTTGGAATGCATTGGTTTTCCAACACGCTTAGTAGAAGTTCTTCGTCTACTCTATAGCGACCTGGAAGCTTGCCTTGTAGTCAATGGTCACACAACTGAGCCCATCGCCGTGAGCCGAGGTATACGACAAGGTTGCCCTCTCTCCGCACTTCTTTTTGTACTCTGTCTAGAACCACTGCTGGAACAGATCAACAGATGCAAATCAATACGAGGATTCCCTCTCCCGGGTCAGGGAGAGGTGAAAGTGGCAGCTTATGCTGATGATGTTTCACTCTTTATTAGAAATATTGACAGCTACAGGGCATTTCTGCAACTCTTCCACACCTACAGTCGCCTGTCTGGTGCGCGCCTCAATCCAGATAAAAGTAAGGCAATGCGCTTCGGAACGTTCACCGAAGAGTTTCCCGATGGGGTCCACTGGGTAGATGGAGTAAAAGTCCTGGGAGTCACCTTCCTTGCTTCGGGTGAAGTAGCCCGTACTACCTGGAATGAAATTAAGCGCAAAGTAGATAAGCGAATTGAGATTGCCAGGTCTTTTCACTTACCCTTTAGTGAACGAGCATACCTCATCAAGACCAGCATAACAGCGTCCCTCTTCTATGTAGCCAAAATTGCACGTCCACCTCGACGAGTTTTGCAGAGGGTAGCCACTGCATGTGGCTCCTTCTTTTGGGATGGTAATGCAGAAAGCGTTGCCAGAGCCCTGGTTCGCCTGCCGACAAAAATGGGGGGTTTCAGCATTCCCGACTTTGAGATTATGTGTCGCGTGTTAGCCCTGAGAAGCACATGGGAACTCATCTCAGATGTGACTTACCGTGGCCGTGAGCTTACAAAGTATCTTCTGGGAACTTCGCGACGATTCTTTGGATTAGCAGACGAGACGGGACCGGCGGCGGAGCAGCCACCGGTGTATTATACGTACGTTGTGAAATCGTTGCATCTATTGCAAGATAACTTGCCAGACTGTGAATTGAATGAAATGACTCCCACAGAAATCTGTGAATGCATTGCCCTGAAAAGCTTAGACGATGACAAGCGCAGGAAGTGCCGCAGAAGAAGGCGTAGGTCCATGATAACCACGTCCCTTCCAGCTGAAGTCCGAGACTTCACCTGGCTAAGAGAATGGCAGGCGTTACCAACGGCCGACCGCCTTGTGGCGTGGGGTGTGGCGCCCTCCGCCTCATGCCCGCAATGTGGCCGGACGGAAACACTAAATCATGTTCTCCACGAATGTCCTGTGACACGCACTTTCTGGCGCTTGGTGACCAGCATATTTCATGTTAGTATGCAATGGCAATCGCGCCATAGAACCATTTTTGTTGAACTATTGATGTGTGTTGGTGCTTTTGTGCTATGGAAGCGGAGGGGATTGGCACACCTGTGGGGACGCCCGCAGAGGGCCATGTTTCCTCTGCTGCATCGCTTAAGGGCCTTGATGTTAACACATCTGAACGAAGAAATAGTCATCTTGGGGGAAGAAGCTTTCCTCCAGCGCTGGTCAACACGATTTATTATTGTTAGAAAGAATAAGGTGTCCATGCCTTTCCTTCCTTACTGAGAAAAGTGGGCCAGTGTTTGTACTTATACTTGCAAATAGTATGTTGTATGCAAAATCTTTATCCTTTCTATGAAACGTGCGTACATCTGCACGTAGATGTCATTGTGCAAATTTGAAATTTTGTTTGCAGGTACAAACAGTGTTCATTGTACATATGCATGTATATTGTTGTATACTATGAATGTCTTGAGTACATAATTGTATGAAATGAATAAGTCTTCTGTAATGTAGAACACCTTCGGAAAATAAAATTCTCTTAAAAGACAGACCAAAATGTCTGCGTTTAGGTTTTAAAGACTATCGTCTTTAAAAAATATGTAGACGACACTAATCCTTGACTGAGGTCACTGTCGTAGCCAGGAGATGAGGAGGTTTGGGGAGGAGGGGAGGTGGGGGGGATCAAAGCCCTCCGAAATTTTTCAATTTTACAAGTGCACATACCGTATACACGTATGCACATGTGGAACGTACGCACGAACGGTCACACACACAGTATGTGTGCCCCCCTCACCCCGGAAAAAAATTTCTTGCTTCACCCCTGACTAAGGTTTATGGTATTGGTACTCGCATATCAGCGTGCATGTGCCCTGGTGTATTCCTCGGGTTAACTTTACGTTTCGTCGCACTGCCAAAGTGGATCTTAGAGGCCACGCAGAAGGATGCGCGTGGTTGAGAACTGCTTCGCCAGGTGGCGCAACGATCCCAGAACTCGCAGGAAAACGATCTGCTCTTTCAATAAACTCCTTAAGTTAATTTTCAATAATTATCCGGACAGGTAACTGTCCCATAAGTAAAGTTATGCTGCAATATCGTATGTATCCAATATAGCTTGATCTAGAACCATCGATTTCGTGACAGTTTGATTTTTTTAAACAATTTTCTGAATAACGGAAAACCGTGCTTAATTGCTCGACCGGAAGGGCTTGGAAGAGAAAGAATGGTGTCACTGGTTACTGGTGCCACCAATAAAATGACAAGATGGATTTCTATTCCATAGAAATCGATCGTAATACAAAAGTACAACGTTTCTTCATATAGAAGCAGTTCCAGCTTTGCTGGGCGCTAAGAAATACAGGAGCGTAAGTTTGAACAGTGTTTATTACGATTGGGCTGTCAGTATCTATTTCTATTATTTATTTTTTTAACGCCCCACTGAATCCTCCTCTTTCATTTCCACCTGCTGCTGTGCTGCCCTCTGCCGTTTTGGTAGAGTTTTGGTAGGGGCCGGGACAGTCGGTATTGCCCGAACGAAAGCCTCCGAGGCGAAGGGGGGTTGCGCGATCTTCCCACAAGGGGAAGCGCGCAGGCGTTGTGGCATCGTGAGAAAGAAGGGGATTGCAAGATCAAACCTCTCTCAAGCATTTTCTTTCCTCCATGCTCTCAAGTATCGCGCAGCTTCCTTGCACCCAGAACCATTCGCAGCGCACAGCATGGCGAAACCTACGAGTCAATGATAGATGTAATTCGTTCCCGTTTGAAGCATTTAAAATCTCATATGAAAGCCGTGCGCAGCCGTCAAAAGGATTTTGAAATATTTTGATAAAGCTGAGATCTACTAACAACTACACATAAAATGTTAACAAATGCAGCCTTTGCGTCTGTCACATTTATGAAGGCTACGTAGAGCATAATCTGGAAAGGATCCGATCTTCGTACCATTGTGCTGCAACCGTAACAAGTTGCTCTGTTAACCGTTTGTGATAAAATAAGTTTTTCTAAACACATAGTAGAGTACACGCTCTTGCATACATCATTCACCCTTTGTTCTGAACATATATTGCCGCCAATACGGAGTTGTGGGTCAGCTTACCGCATTCCCCTGGTAGAATATCAGGGGCGTAGCCAATGGGGGGGGGGGGGGAGGGTGGGGGGTTCAAACCCCCCTCGAAATTTTTCACTTTTGCTTGCGTATATATACACGCACACATACAAACGCACGCACGATCATACATAAAGCATGGTTGAACCCCCCCCCCCCCGAAAAAAATTTCTGGCTACGCCCCTGTAGAATATGTAGTACTCTGAGTCACCAACCCTAGCGAAGAACAGAGCATTCTGCTCAGAACGCATTTCCTCTTGAAAACCCAGCATAAGCAAACAAACAGCATTTACGTTTCCGCAGCACTGTTAATTTGATTGTATCACGTCCCTTAGAATTTCCTCTGTTAGTTTTTTTAATGATTGTTGTAGTTGTTCCTCATGCGTGCGTCCTCGCCATTATCCAACGTCGGAGGAGGACCGAGAAAACCCACCGAGATAGGAACGACTAAAAGAAGAACATCGCGCAAATTACGCTAAATTTCCATGAAAGAAAGAAAGCCACGAACACCCCTACAATTTAACAGTAAATGTAAGCTCCACCCCCAACCGCCGCTGCCCCAACCAAAGAGTACTTGCCCGTTTAAGTCACATCAAGCACCTCTCGCGTATTTCAGGCAGGATATTTTCTTATACCGAAACTTGTTCGTGTCGCTGTTTTTCGGTCGAAAACATTAACGTCATGGCAAATTTAAGCTAAGATTCCGAGATCACTGCTCAGCCGAACGAAAAGAGATGACTTTGAAGGGCTCGTTTTTCTTTGTTAGCACACAGTATTAGTGAGAACAATAATGCCAAGGAAAGTATAGGGGATGTTATTTGTAGTATTTAGAATATAAATGTGAAGAAAGTAAAGTGGACGAAAAGATAACTTGCCGCCGGCAGGGACCGATCCTGCGGTCCCTGCTGCAGGTTCGGTTTTAATAAATTAAAATATTACCTGCTCAGCCGAAGGTAATATTTGAACAAGGGACGACCAACTTTTATTTCTTGATACGCGTATAGTACTTACATTAGCAGTGACAAAGTACTTATGGTTACAATGGAAACCGCCTAGCACGACTCTTTTGCGCAGATGCATGGCACGCACGCTACACCACTGGGGGTGGAGCTTAATTTATTGTTACGTTGCACTGTGACCAACTATAGTTCACTAGAAAGTTTCTATGAGCTCCAACACAGGTGACTGGATATCAGCGGTCGGCAAGCAGCACGATCACACTGACTCAGATGGGGTCACGCAAACGCGGGCGCGAGGGCAATACTAACAGTGCAGAGGGAACAGAGGCACTGCGTAGTACGCAACCAAAATAGCCATCAATGCTTACGAGAAACAAGGTGTACAGCTCTTCGTTGTATGTTTTAACAGCTGAGCTGTTTAACCTCGAGGTTTAAGCCCTGAGGTGTTGGCAGAGAACTCCTAAGCGGGTATACGCCACAGAAAGCGAGTGTGTACCAGGCATATCCTAACATGGCATAGCCATGCAAAGCAAAGGGGTAAGAAAAGGAAGTGAGGGTGAGGAGATAAGAAGGATGAGGAGAAAGGGTAAAGCATGGCACGACTACAGAACGCGGTTATGTGCCAAGGAGCTCGTAGGATAGCATAGCCAGGCAGTGTATAGTATAACATGGGGAGGGAAAAGGTAGTGAGGGTGAGGAGGAACGAAAAGGGGGGGAGAGGGTAAAGAATGGCATAACCTTGTATAGTATAGTTTCGAAAGGGGGTGGAAAAGGAAAGTGAGGGTGATGAGGGTTAAGGTTAGGGTGAGAAGGAGGTAGAGGGGAGGTCAGATGGTAAACCATAGCATAATCATGTACAGCATAGCACAGAAAGGGGTGGGCAATAGAAGTGAGGGTGAGGAGGGATGTGAGGGTTAGAAGGAAGAAAAAGAGGAGAGATGTCAGTATAGAAAGATATAAAGAAGGAAATAAAGGTGAAAGAAATAATAAAGAAAAAGAAAGTAGAAGATGTAGAAAAAGATAAAGAAAGAAACATGAAAGAAAGAAGAAAGGAACAGAAGATGAAGAAAGATGAAGAACTCAATCTCCGTTCGCCAGCGGTGGTGCTTGCTCGCCAGCTCCGTTGTTTACTCTGATTGCACAGGTGTGAATCTGGCTTTTTTTATTGTTTACGTAGCGTTTGTCTGTGCGTACTCGAGTATTTCATTCAGAGCGCTACAATCAAGACAGCTGGTCTGCAAATGCCTAGCATAATTGTGAAGACATCTTGCTTTTGTGAACGTATATGCTGTGTGCATAGGCGTTCGCAGCGTTCTTCATTAAGGGGGGAGGGGGGATAGGGAGAAGGGAGTCAAGTTTCACATCAGTGCCCTCCCCCCCACCATCACCACCACCCGCCCTTTTCGTCGGGTCTTATTCCGTCTTCATCGAGCCAGTGCCCAAGGAATGTAAGGCGTTGAACATTAAACACGCACTTGCTGTCGTTCAGTGTCACTCCAGCCTTTGCAAGTGCCTGCAGCACGTTTCGGAGTGTCTCATTGTGCTCATGGCTGTTGGAACCCCAGATGAGGATGTCGTCCATGTGACAGACAACTCGACTGATGCCTTGTAAAATGTACGCCATCTGCTTCTGGAAGTGTTCAGGAGCTGACGCAATGCCAAATGGTAGTCGGTTGAAGTAGAAGCGCCCAAAAGGTGAGATGAAGGTGGTGAGTTTCCTTGATTCTTCACAAAGTGGAATTTGCCAAAATCCAGAGTTGGCATCGAGTTTGGAGAACACCTTAGCTCCATGAAGGAGTCCGAGAGTATGCTCCACGGAAGGAATAGGATGCCATTCTCTGAGAACGTAGCGGTTCAGCTCTGTAAAGTCGACGCATATTCTCACGTCTCCGGAGGGCTTTGGGACGTCTACCATTGGCGCACACCACTCAGTCGACTCATCAACAGGTGATATGACACCGAGTTTCTGCATCCTTTGAAGTTCCAGCTTTGCCTTCTCGTACAATGGAATTGGGATGCGCCTCGGGGAGCTGAGTGCGAAAGGTTTTGCTCCTGGTTGAAGCTGAATCCTGTGTTCTTTGAGCAGCTTGCCGAGTCCTTGGAACACCGCTGGAAATTCTTCTTTCGGGTTCACTTTGTCGGCAACGGCGTTTACGAAGGTCAGCATCTGTAGCTTTTCGATGGCTGGCTTGCCTAGCAACGGAGTGCAGATCTGATCTAGGACGTATATCTCCTGAGTAGTCGCGTGGTTGCGGTAGACGAGCTGGAGTTGTGCCACTCCTGCTGCTGGAAGAAGCTTTCCATCTGGGCCATGCAGCTGACGAGGAGGAGCTGATAGAAGCGGCCTGTCCTTGAGCGTCTGGAATACGTGCGTCGGGAGGACGGTTTCGTCGGCACCAGTGTCAATTTTGAAGTCTACTGGCTGGCCTTGAACCAAGACTGTTGCTTCCCAGTTTCCCGCATCCGTCGTCTTGACTGCTCCAAGAAATCCTGCTTCTAAAGTTACGTGCTCGGTTTCGACACAATCGAGGCGTCGCGACATGCATACGGAGGCATAGCGGACGGAATCGAGAGCCTTTTGTAGTGTGAGCTCTGCGTCGAGCTGTAACCTGGCGGTTAGCTGCTTGTCTTTTATCCCAACCACGAGGCGGTCGCGCACGAACTCCTCTCGAAGAGCACCGAACTCGCAATCTTTCGAAAGCGTGTGAAGCGCAGTGACGAAATCTTCGGCCAACTCACCATCTTGTTGCAGTCTGGTGTTGAATCTGGCTCGTTCGAAGATTACGTTGCGTCGCGGAATAAAATACTTGTCGAACTGCTCCACGACGGCGTCGAATTTCTTGGAGTTCTCTTCAGATAAAGCGAAGGTGGCGTAGATTTCCTCGGCTTGCTCACCCATGATGTAGAGTAGGGCGTCTACTTGATGTTGCTCGGGCTTCACGCACAAGCCTGAAGAGGTTCGGAAACGTTCAAAACGCTGTTTCCACTTCGGCCACTCGTTCGGCGACGAAAAGTTGAAGGTGTCCGGCGGTTGAATAACGAATGACGCCATGACCTAGAACGTTAGAAGGTCACTCTGCTTGAGTTCCGAGAGTATGCGCATAGGGAGCAGCTCACCGGTGCTTTTTTGCTTGCGGCGTCCTTCGCAAGGATGATGACTAGAAGCCGATGTCCACTTGTAGCACCTGTTCTTCTGACACCATGTTGAAGTCGTCAGGGACGAGCGAGAAGGCAGGAGGCTGAGTTACGTGGACACAGGTTTATTCCAAACGGCGTTCTAGCCTAGGAGCCCAGCCACGCCACGCGCACCTCGAGCACGCGCTGTCACCAGCTTCGCCTGGCTTGTTCTAGATGGCAGCATCTACAACAATAGCGTGATCGGACCCCGCGCAATTCTTGCATTAACAGATGAAGAGAACCTTGACCGCGAAGTTGAAACGGCACAGGATTACAGCGACAAGATCAGCTACGCTATAGCGCGCGCCAAATACTGGCTCCAAGAACGTCAACAGGCTACCAGGATACATGCTCAAGCTTCTGGATCCGGATCAAGCAACTTAGAGCTTCCGAATTTCGTCGACGCTCCGGACGTAACTTCCGGGCGTGGGTTCGAATCCCACTTCTGACACCATGTTGAAGTCGTCAGGGACGAGCGAGAAGGCAGGAGGCTGAGCTACGTGGACACAGGTTTATTCCAAACGGCGTTCTAGCCTAGGAGCCCAGCCACGCCACGCGCACCTCGAGCACACGCTGTCACCAGCTTCGCCTGGCTTGTTCTAGATGGCAGCATCTACAACAATAGCGTGATCGGACCCCGCGCAGATCGCCTTCTCAAACAGGGTTGCCGTTGGTGGCTACTTTAGGAAGCCGTCTGGCTATGAAAATTTCAGGTTGGCGCCACGGCTACTTTTTGGCTACTTTGAACATCTGTCCTGGCACATTTAGTAGCCAATTTTTAAATTATTTGTATGTAAAAAAACAACCAAGCCTAATAAGCACCTTTTCAACCTTTTCAACCTTTTCAAGCCTAATAAGCACGTTTTCAACCTTTTCTGTCGCGTCAGCCGACGCGCGCGCCTGTTCTCGCCCCAGCAGCAGGCTGGTGCGCATCGAGGCACCCCCGACGCAACGCATGGCGCGCCTGCAAAGACGGAGTAACCAGGGGCGTAGCCAAGGGGGGGGTTGGGGGGGTTCAACCCCCCCCCCCGAAATTTTTCAGTTTTGCTTGCGTATATAGGCACGCACACATACATACACACGCACGAACATACATAAAGTATGGTTGAACCCCCCCCCCGAAAAAAATTTCTGGCTACGCCCCTGGGAGTAACCATGTTGCGCTCATTTTGGCAAACGCGTGGCTATAGCGCATTGCTCGCACTGCTCGCACTGCTCGCAATTTATTGAGACGTCACTTTCTAATACAGGTAGCACAACATGAAAAGAAAAATCTGCACCGAAATGAAGGTGGTCTGAAACTATGGTAAATCTACTAATCAGTTACAGTAATATATAATGTTATCCGGGGTTTTACATGACAAAACCACGATATGATTATGAGGCACGCCATAGTGAAGGGCTCGGGATATTTCGGTCATCTGGTGTTCTTTAAAGTGCACTGACACCGCACAGTACATGGCCTCCAACATTTCGCCTCCACCGAAATCCGATCGCCGCGGCCGGGAACGAACCCGCGACTTTCGGGTCAGTAGACGAGCACCGTACACTCTAAGAAAAAAAAGAGTCAAAAGAGGGCCACGGCCGAGTGACTCTCTTCGGGTGTCCATTTGATCGCTTTTGGAAGGTACAGGCAGAGAAAGAGAGTTCGCAATTCGACTGGAGTCACGGGACTCTCCTGAAGCGCGTTTCGATTGGCGGCGCCGCCGTATAGACGGTTTCGCCAGCGCTTGCCGTTCTCTGGCAACATTGTGCGTTGACCGGAAACTGGCCCTAGAAAACTTCCTGTTTACCTTGTTTTAGCGTGGTTTTAGCCTGCGTTGCTGGCCGCGGCTGCTTGTGTTTCAATGTTTTCTGCTGATAGAATTATCCCGATGAAGCGCTCGCGACTCGGGCACTGTCGTGTAGTGCCAGGATGCAGTCTGCGATACGGAGCTAATTTGCTATCGCAAGTCAAAACGTTCTGTTTCCCGAGAGGTGAAGGCAGAAAGAGCGCCCGGATTGCAGCGATCAGGCGAGAAAACTGGATTCCCATGAAAAGCGCGTAGATTTGTTCTGCCCACTTTATCAAAGGCAAGTAAAGTTCAAAGCATACTCTAATGGCACAGAGGCGATGCTGAGACGTTAGTCGAAGGTCCCCAATGAAAAAGAACACGTCGGACGCCGTCGTCTTCCACCCGCGGCAGAGAAGTACGCTGACGCCTGAAGTGGATAGCAAGAGGTGAAAGCTGGCTAACGCAGAAAATTCACCGTAAAGGTGTTTCCTGTAGTTGGAACCTCATCAGTGATGTGTACTGTTCGAAGCAACACGCGGAGCACCAAAGCAGCCGCGCTCAACATGAATTCCCGCACAGTGTAAGTCGCGGTGCCCGTGTTTTGTTGCCGTTGAGTTTGCATTTTATGAGAGCGACGCCTGCGAATGGGTTCGAATCAGTGAGAGCAAATGACTCATCACCTGTCTTGTTGCCGTCAATGGACATCGCCCCACTCTAGCTAAATCATCTTCCGGTGTGAGTGTGGGCAGTAGATGTAGGCGGGTTAACTTGAAAGTTGTATTCATGAATACTGTACTCGTGAATAAACCATAGTAGTTCGCGTGACTCAGCCGCACCTGACATCATCGCATGAGTACATTCATCTATATTATCTCAGTCACACCGAAAACGTCGGATTGCGTGCGATTCCGATCGGCGCCGATCTCTATCAAGAGTGCCCGGTGTGACACAGGCGCAGTAATAAGCGTTGGGAGCGGCCCGCTGCGCGCTAATCGCGCGTACCGAAGGACTAAAATAAAGTTGTTCATCCATCCATCCATCGTGAGGTTGTGTGCCTAGACGAATATACATAAATGTGTCCGCGGCTGTGATAAAAGGCAGGTTTTTGGCTCCTGTCGAAAAGCCGAATTGCACGACTTCTCTATCCAGCGGATCAGGCAATTCTCCTCGCGGCTGCAGTTCCTGCTTGTACCTCTCCCGTGCGACGTCGTCGAGCCCCTTCATGCAGACGCTAGACATCGCTGTAAACACATCTGAAGAAATGCGCCAGAAATAATAGAGCAACAAACTCAAACACACCAGGAAATACGGCCGGGACCATTGAAAAAGTATTACCGGAAGTGGCGCACCGGAAGTCTTCTTGGGCAGGCCGTTCGGTGCACGCCAGTTTGTTTACAAACAGTGAAACCGTCTATACGCCATACATATCGCGCGCTTGCCCTTTGGCGCCGTTGTGGCGCGTTGGCTCGACGACGGAGGCGAGGCAACGCGCCACAACGGCGCCGGGGTGGCGTGCTGTTTTCCTCTCTGTCTCCTCGTCTATTGGAATGTGTTGCGTGTTCGTTGCGCGGGTTGTGTGTCTGTTCATGCGCGTCTTCGGTGGTGTTGGTGTTGACGCCGGCTCCGTGCACGAAGTGACGCGGTGACGCTTGGAGGACGGTATTCCTGGAGCTGCGGACAGGAACAACGGGCGCCAGTTAACGGTGAGTGTACTGCTTTCGTAGGTACTAATTATACAGCTTTAGCTGGGCGTCTGCAGCTCTGCGGAAGTTATCTGCCAGCCATTTCCAACAGCAGCCTGTGTCCGCAGGGCTGTTGTGGATGCCCAACTAAAGCTGTCAGTTAACGAGTTGCCACCGCTATGCGCGTTGCTGTGCAAGCTCCCTTATAGTGAGCGATGCAAACAATTATCAAGGGTAATTTTTTGCTGATCGCACGTTGTGTCTGCGCTACTGAATGTGCAAGATGTCGTTTTGAGATGCACTTTAGTCTACTTCATAACATTTCCATCGGCTTTGAGTGTGTAGCGTGCTTCGGCGCGTGGGAACGTAAAAAAAAAAAAATGCCTGTGTACAGAACGCTCAGACGCACTATATATAATGGTTTTTGTTGGCTTAAAGACGGTAGTTTGAGGTGCAGATATAGTACGGTGCTTCCAGAACGTACGCGGTCATTCAAGTTGGACACGCTTCACCGGTAAAGTGAAAAAGCTCTAGACTTTCGACGGCGCGCGTTGGTGCGGCCGCGGCCGTGCACTCTTCCCTCGTTTCTGTTTGCTGTTTTCGTGATTTGCATACACTGCGATGACGTTGGGCGTTATTACAGAATCGAGTGAGTGTGCGTGATTGTGGGAGCTATTTGTTCTAGAATATGACATGTCTGATCTCGACGTCAAAAAACTTGGTTCCTGACCATGCCTGTTTGCATTTGTTGTTTTGTTGTTAGCCTTTATTATGTCTCTGTGAACCACTTATTGTGTAGGTTTTGCAAACCTTTACTGCAATTTCATTTTCTCATCATAATATCACGTTCTTATTTTCAGATACCGTTTTTCATGGTGCTCACGCTGAACAGGAGCGACAACCTAGCAAGCCACAAGTCTGATGTCTCCAGCCGTCACCACTTCTTGATTTATTCTTAATCATAAGAATAAATATAGAAACATGATGCCAATTTCTGCTGTTTATTTAGCACCATATGACACTGTGCACATCACAGTCACACATTTTAGTTGGCTATACTCATACAAGCATGTAAATGAGGAATACCTTAACTTCTTAATTGGAAATCACTGACCATCTTTTCGCGCTCTCTATATAACTTTGCTAGAAAATATGTGTTGTTTTGACGAGTTTTATTAAAATAATGCTAAAATTGAACTATTCTTTTTTTGCAGTCGCTGGGCAGCACGGCAAGTATTATTGGACTTGCTTAAAATGAATACTCCACTATATTCAACAGTACTCGCGCAAAAGTAGAGCAAGGGTCAAAGGAGCAGCTTAAAATACTTGTGGAGTCGCTTGACGCTTCGGTGTGGCTCACTTGACCCCCGTACGAGCGTTACCGGCAAGAGTCGTCTGACTCCCTATAAGTGGTAACGTGATCCTCCGGATGATAGTCTTTCCACTCTTCCTAGAGGGTCCGGGGACTCTCCTAGAGCGAGCCGACCCTGACCCACCAAGGGAGTCACCGTGAATATTTAAAGAGAGTCCTATACGTGGCAAGTCAGAACTCTCTGAAAAGAGTCACGCATACTCTTTTTTTTTCTTAGAGTGTAACTGCTACACCACCGCGGCGAACTAATTAGTTTCAGTCCCCGGCTTCACGAAAATACTGTTTCAACGTTTACTGTTCCCACTTACTTGTTTGTTGGAATGTTTTAAAATTACTCTGTCTCTGGCAAGAACTCTGTCCTGCATAAACTATATACAAGCGCACTTAATTCATACTAATCACTCCAATATCCTGGTGGAAAACGTGGTTCATGGAACTAAATGTCGGAATATGCAAGGTTATTCGTGTCGCCCAAAACACTAACAGCCTCACTATTTACATCTTGAATAGTGTTGCATTAGAACTTCGTCACTTGTTATGAATAGTTATGTGTTCACATATCATGTAATATAAACAGGGAGAATGTAATATTCTTTCTAACTGCAATTGCACTGCTAGCGTAACAGCCACGAAGTCCAGCCTTTCCCCTTCGTCTCTAACAGCACATCGAAATTTTTGCCGCCTGAATTTATTTAATAGAATATGCGACCGTAGCGTCCTTCACGACACATTTATTTTATCACCGCACTATATGTCTCATCGCTTTGGTTATCGCTGTGAGGTTTTTTTTAAACCAGAAGCTTTTCTACTGCGCGCAGAAAACGAGTGGAATCACCTTCCTTGCCGATGAAGCGGTGGTAATAATCGCTTTGGCGAGTCAGTAACCCTGACCATTGCACAAGTACGCACTAGTCTGTTGGAAGTCTTTTCATTGTTCTTTTTTATTCACCGTATTTTGCTATTCTTTCGCTTTTGTTTTAACCACTGTACTCTGCAATGCTCTTGGCTTTGAGGGTAAATAAGTAAATAAACAAATAAATAAATACATAAATAATTTTTTTTGCAATTCATCTGTGGCTTGAAGACCAAGAAGAGGGGGGGGGATGCGAATTGTGTTCTTATTTCTATGTTTTTGCATATTCGAAATAGTAGTTATTGTATAATAATAAAGACCTCCAGTCATAATACCACTTTTGTACTATAGGGCTACAAATTTGGCGATATATTTGAGTGGCATGGCAACCTTGGCTACATTTAGCTTGAATTCTGCCTGCGAACTTCAGATACAGTGGCCTTTGTCAGGCTTATGAAACGCCTTTTGCCTCTCTTCCTTTTTCTTGTATTACAAGAAATAAATAAAGATACTACTACTACTACTACTACTACTACTACTACTACTACTACTACTACTACTACTACTACTACTACTACTACTACTACTACTACTACTACTACTACTACTACTACTACTACTACTACTACTACTCTACTACATTTCAAGTCTGCCCCGCCACGGTGGTCTAGTGGTTATGGTGCTCGACTGCTGACCCGAAGGTCGCGGGATCGAATCCCGGCCGCGGCGGCTGCATTTTCGATGGAGGCGAAAATGTTTGAGGCCCGTGTACTTAGATTTAGGTGCACGTTAAAGAACCCCAGGTGGTCGAAATTTCCGGAGCCCTCCACTACGGCGTCTCTCATAATCATATGGTGGTTTTGGGACGTTAAACCCCAGATATTATTATACTTTTCAAGTCTACCCAATGGCAACCTTGTTCTCAACTGCTAATATGACTTCGGTTCTGGGTAGATGCCTCAACCTCGCTGCAAGAAAATGAACGTCTGTGCGCGTAAAACTGGCCGTTCCATAGTATCCTAGAATGCCTACTGCAAGTAAAATTGCGGAGTTCCCACTACGCCATAATTCTTCCTTTTGCGAATCAGCGAAAGGCCCACAACGCGTCCGTAAGGCAACACGACAACCTACGCAGCTGCTCATTTTGTTGATGCCTTTGCTGCTGATGATGATTAAATATGTCTTAGCGCTTTGTAATGGGTGGGCCTTCAAAACACCCACTCGTTGCGCAATTCAAATGTTTTGACGCTAGGCGCGATTCTACGCTTCTGTCAGGAAATATTACATGCGTTAAGGAGACTCCTCCCACTACATGACATTCATGCAGTGTGTTTTTTTTTTTTCGAAGCAGTTTCAAGCAATGGAGTAGCTCTGTCGGGAATTCCTTCTTGATTGTCCTCTGTAGTACATCCAGGTTTCTCACAATAGATAATGAACATGGATTGCCGTTAGACCTAATAATGTTAACCGGCCTCCACTGTCTATGGCGGGCCCGTATGGCGGGATTTCACCGCGATCTAGATGCAAGGCCCGCAAGAATGTACTTTCGAGAGTGCATGTCGAAATTTGTTGAATTCCAGAAAACGCTGGAGTTTGTACCTGAGTGGTTATCGAGGGTGGAACCCTTGACAATGCTCAAGGAATTTTAAAATTGATGTCTGTCCAGTAGGACGAACACCATTTGTTGTTAATTATTCTATGTGCTTGTGATGTAATTCATCTCTGGAAACAGGCAATAAAGCAAAAAAACTGGAGTAGCTCTGTGGTAGAACCCCTGCTTGCCACGCCGAAGGTCTGGCTTCGATTATCACTAGAAACGAAAATTATTATTTTTATTTACATCTTTCTCCATTTCTCGCGCGCGGACAACGCTGATTTTTCGCCTACAACCAACGACACCGACGCCAGAATTTCTGCGAAGCGAGCTCCATAACGCTATCGCGTTAAAATTTATGTTGTGTGAACTCTTCAGTTGCGTAAACGCTTATATTGTAGTACCGAGACTTGGTGTGTAAATGTTTGTCCATGTGTTTATTTGTTTCGGAAATGTTGACAACTTCACAATGACAACTACTATGCAGGAGAAGAGTAGTCGGCGTCACACATCGATACCAACACCTCCTTGAATGCATTTATTGGTGGTTCGAGCACCGAGTGACCCTCTTGTTCCTCTCCAAAGCACTTCCGGTCACGCACATATTTCCGGTTTTCTAAATATTCTGAAAAGGCCCTGTGAAAAACGAACTGGTATGAAATAGATAGTTCTGGTAAAAGTTAAAATTTATATTTGATACAATATCGAACCATACGGTTACTTAAGGTAAGGGTCATTTGACTGTCAGGATAATTAACCCTTTAATGCCTGCATTATGAAAGCGCCAAAGAATTTTTTTTTCTTTTTTGAGCTTTAAATAGCGACCTTTACTTCATTCCGCAGTTATATTATCTAAAATGCAACTTCAATGCATAATTTAGGTTTGTCGCGAATTCGCGACAACCGGCATTTAAGCCAATATGTGGCTCAATACAGGTATGTGTCAAGGCAACACAACTATGGCATCGCCGCATCAGTAAAGCGGATCTTTTCATGGCGACGAAGCTTGGCGTCGTCATGCAAGTTTGACTTTATTGCCTTTTCGCTTTCTTCATCGTCACACGCACGTGACAATATAGTGGACATAACGGGATGCCATGGCTTAAGATGTGCAGAAGGACCGCGAATATCTGGCGTGTTGGGACGGCACACCCTTCTCGCCGCACGTTCTCTGCGTGTAACCCGGCGCCAGCTGTGCGCCGGCTTACACAGCGCTCGCCTCACGTACAGGGGTGATGGAAAGAAACGCGAACAGCGCGGCACGCTGTTCTCATCCCTCACTGACCTTGGTGGCAATAAAAAGATGTTGGATCGTTCTTGATTGTATCATGGACGACTCTAGTGGCTTTTGATCACCATCCAGGCTACAACCGCTTCAACAGCCCCTCACGTGGTTTTGCAGTGCCTCCGTTCAGCCCACCTTTGACGAAGCGACAATCAATTTGACGTCATCATGAGACGCCACGATAACGTCACGATGACATCACGAAATTTGGCTACCTGTGACGTCATCGTACTATGTCATCGCATTGTGATGATTTTTTGCGTAACTCGTGTTGACGCCGCCGGTCGCGGGATCGAATCCCGGCCGCGGCGGCTGCATTTTCGATGGAGGCGAAAATGTTTGAGGCCCGTGTGCTAAGATTTAGGTGCATGTTAAAGAACCTGGAGGTGATCGAAATTTCCGGAGCCCTCCATTACGGCGTCTCTCATAATCATATCGTGGTTTTGGGACGGTAAACCCCAGATATTATTATATGTCCGTGTTTATATTGCACTGTTCTTTAGCTACTGATACTGGCTCGCATTCAGTCGCTATTATGTTCCCGCTTCGACTTCCCATCTCTTGTGTTTACTTCCACTCTCCACTTGGGTTATGTACTTACTTCCTTACGGCCTACATTTCACTTCCGGCTATAGCCTAAAGCAGGTTTTTCAGACATCTTCGGTCATAAACGATTGTCGAACAACGTGTGTGGCGTCAGAGAATGCAATGCAAATTCGCGTGCGCCTGCGTGTCACTCAGAACGAAACACGTGATGCCAGTGTCAAGTTGAGAAACTTTTTCGAATAGTTTCTGCATATTGCGTAGCCTTTTTCCTGGCAAGTTATTACGCGGCTACGTTATATAAACGACATCATTGCACTGCGCGTTACGAAACGTTGTTTCTACGATGCGCAGGTAGAACATTACGCACAAATGAGCAGTTTGTTCGCATGCACAGAGCTGTACTTAGAACAAAAATGATAGTTGTTCTAGTACGCCTTCCTGAGTGACGTGGTCTGCTCTAGTATATAAGTTAGTTCTCACAAAACTTTATCGCACTTTTCATGCTATTAAGTCGTTGATTCTACTGTGTATTTGATTACACCCAGGAAACGCTTTAAGACAAATTGAAAGAAATGCTCTGAAAATTGAGTGATGATTTAGCGGTAAATTCAGGGAAAATGCGAGAGCATTATTCCTAATTACCTCCAGTTACTTTTAGTTACCTTGATAGCTAACATTAACCAACGCTGGCCTGCTGTCTCCAATATTATTTTGGGGTTGAGCGCGAAAAAAAGACAGGGACAAAATGAAGAATTTACACACGCACTGGCGCTACTGACAATAAGTTTATTTTTTTCACCAAGCCGACAAACAAACCTGTTTTACATACGGTGGCCACGTGAACACTTCGCACTACACGACATCAACAACCACAAGTAGGCAAACATTTTTCGCGAGCGTAAGGGCAAATGTGCCGTGGGCACCTTCTTTGTCAGTGGCGCCAGTGCATGGGTACATTCTTCTTTTTAGGGGCGAAGCTCCTTATGCCGTGGGTCTGTCCATCCTCCGTTTGTTCGTTTGTTTGTAGTAGCCACCTCTAGTTCGTGAGAAGCGCGCGTTCTGGTATGCAGTAGAAGACGAAGACGACGTTGACGAGCGAGACTCTCGTTTGCGTGTTCGCCTGTGTGGCGTTCTTTCTTCTTCACTACGTGTCGTGTTTTCAACGACGCCCGAAGACAAGATTTGAGAAGTAATGCGCCATGAGGCTCCCTCTTGGCGCGCTTTTTCTTTCGCTGGAAGACAAGGCTACAGAGACCCACCCACGAGATAGCCGTTAACCTTGCAGTGGTCGAACTTCTTGGCAAAAGATTGCCGTTCTCTTATGTTTTCTTTACTTGTTGTTGCCTTCTGTAGTTTCCCGCCTACCATGTAAGCCTAGCTGGTTTTATGTCAAGCTTGTAGACGATGTGGAATGGGACCCCATACTTACTGCGGTGGACGTTCTCTATCTTACCGAGACGTGGAAGGCCAAAAGACCGTATATCAAACAATACGTTCCAGTCGTGTGCATCGATGATGCAGAGTGTCCTGCAGGTGGTGTGGCCGTATACGTCAAACAAACAGAAAAGGCACAAGATCTGGAACTACTACCAACGACACAGAGCCACAACGGTGACTATGCTGCCATCGATTTTGATGGATGCATCACCATGACCATGTACCTTGCACCCAATTTGTCGAGTGGGAATATCAAGACATTCATTGACACGGCATCGTGTAATTATGACAAGTACAAGAATAGACCATTTGTGTTAGTTGGTGACCTGAATGTCGATATTACCGAAAAGAACAATGAGTGGTAATACAACATATGGAAGCCAAATATGCTCTCAAGTGCACGTTTTTTGATCATATATGAAACCAACGACCATCCGAGGGACGCGTATACACCTGGTATTTTCAAATTTCCAATTGCAACCCGGACAGGAACCGCTATTCCTTGATTTCACGGACCATAAAGCTATGATAATGAAGGGACAACGCAAGCCAAGCATCATCTAATTAAGAAAAATAAATGTTTGATGTTTGTAATATACACACAGTGTCTCTCACTCTTTATATGACGATTGATGGGGCGTTACACAGAAGATTCACGATTTACCGATGATTTCCTCCGGAGCTTCGCCCCACTTATCATCATTCACCACGTGGATATGCTGTGATTTTTTTTGTCCCTGTCTGTTTTTCGTGCTCAATGCCTAAAAGTATGACAAACCAACAAGCCAAGGGATTTCAGAAGGGATGTCACATATATTGCTTACGCGTATCTGACAGTTGCCCAGTACGGAGTTTCTGGTCAACATGGATTTGTTTACCAATGGCAGTGTTTGACGTGATTCTGGATTGTGAGTGTTTGCTTCTTTCTATAGGCTTAGTTAAAGGCAATATGCTAAATACGAAATGCGATTAAGTACACTCGTTTGTCTGCCGCTGCCCAAAAGCATCCAAGAAAAATAATCCGACAAATACGGATAACGGCTGGGAAAGTGACGTAGGTTGAATTATATGGCAAGCATGTGGTAATCGCTCCGATGTTTTGATTATAACTAAGGCGCTGAAACTCGGTGATGATTCGTTGCAAACTTGTCAAAGGGGTTGTGAAGAGGTTTATTGGTCGTTGAAAGACGTGATGGTCGTCAGCGGCAAGCGAGCGAGAAGAAGCGTCCAGAGGCACAGCGGCGATCCGAAACACGAGCCGAGCGAGCCGAGCGTTGGCGATGCTGCTGGATGGAGGCGCATCTTCTTCTTCACAATCGCCCCCGCTGAAAAAGGAGCCATCCTGGCGACCTAAGAAGTTTCAGGTAGAGGCTCATGGTACGGCTTGAGGCGGGAAACATGGACGATGTCACGTCCACGCCGGCGCATGTCATCCGATCGAGAAACTGGCTCGATAAGAAAATTAACTGGAGAGGTTTTCTCCAAGATGGTGTAAGGACCCTCGTACCTTGGAACGAGCTTCGAGGAGAGTCCCGGAGTCTGGTATGGGACAGAGAGCCATACGAGAGACCCTGGGGCATAGCTAGGGTGGAAGTGAAGTGCTGCGGTTTTCTTTCTGTCGCTGCTGCTCTTGCGAGGTAAACGTGCGGGCGAGCTGGCGGCACTCTTCGGCTTGTCGAGCAGCTTCGGAGACAGGTGGACACTCGGAAGCATCAGGACGGTAGGGAAGTAGGGTGTCAATAGTATGTGAAGGCTCGCGTCCGTAAAGGAGAAAGAAAGGCGAAAATCCGGTAGTTGTTTGTATCGCGGTGTTGTATGCGAATGTTACATAAGGGAGAACACGGTCCCAGTTGCTATGGTCAGATGCGACGTACATCCAGAGCATATCACCCAGGGTGCGGTTAAACCGTTCCGTGAGCCCGTTAGTCTGCGGGTGGTATGCTGTGGTTGTCCGATGAATGACGTGGCATTCCGAGAGCAGAGCTTCGACGACCTCGGAGAGAAAAGCGCGGCCTCTGTCACTAAGGAGCTCTCGAGGGGCGCCATGTCGAAGGATAAAGTGACGTAAAATGAAAGAGGCGACATCCCGAGCGGTAGCGCTAGGCAAAGCGGCAGTTTCGGCGTAGCGTGTCAGGTGGTCGACAGCCACGATAATCCACCGGTTGCCATCTGCGGTCATGGGAAGGGGACCGTAGAGGTCAACGCCGACGCGATCAAATGGCTTGGCAGGGCATGGAAGCGGCTGCAATGCGCCGGGCGCACGTAAAGGTGTCGATTTGCGTCGTTGGCAGTCAGGACAGCACTGCACGAATTTCCGCACAAAATTGTACATGCCGCGCCAGTAATAGCGATGGCGAAGGCGCTCGTATGTCTTGAACACCCCGGCATGGCCACATTGCGGATCGTCGTGAAGAGAGGCGCATACTTGTGATCGCAAGCTGCGTGGAATGACCAGTAGCCATCGGCGGCCATCGGCAGCGTAGTTGCGGCGATGAAGCAGTTGATCGCGGATGGTGAAATGGGAAGCTTGACGACGGAGGGATGGAGATACAGGAATGGTGGATGTTCCACATAGATAATCAAGAAGAGAAGCGATCCACGGGTCACGACGTTGTTCGGTGGCAATGGAGTCGAGATCGAGAGATGACAAGGGGTGGACGCATGTGGTTGCGCACGCTGGATCTGGCGGTAAAGGTGAGCGGGAGAGGGCGTCGGCGTCAGAGTGTTTGCGTCCGCAGCGGTATACGACGCGAATGTCGTACTCCTGGATGCGAAGTGCCCATCGCGCTAGGCGGCCAGAAGGGTCCTTCAACGTGGCGAGCCAGCAAAGCGCGTGGTGATCGGTTACTAGATCGAACGGGCGGCCGTATAAGTACGGCCGGAACTTTCCAAGCGCCCACACCAGAGCCAAACACTCTTTTTCAGTCACGCTGTAATTCGTTTCGGCTTTCGTCAGCGTGCGACTAGCGTAGGCGACGACGTATTCGGAATAGCCGGGCTTTCGTTGAGCGAGGACAGCGCTAAGCCCGACCCCGCTGGCGTCTGTGTGTACTTCGGTAGGAGCCGTCGGATCGAAGTGACGAAGAATAGGTGGGGAGGTGAGCAGGCGGCGCAGTGTAGCGAAGGCTACGTCACATGCAGAGGACCAGGAGGAGAGGTTCACGTCGCCGCGAAGAAGCTGGGTTAACGGTGACATGATGGATGCAAAATTGCGAACAAAGCGCCGGAAATAGGAGCATAGACCTACAAAACTTCGAAGTTCCTTCATGGTCGTGGGCTTAGGGAATTCCGCGACTGCACGAAGTTTTGCAGGGTCAGGTAATACGCCCTGTTTGGACACGATGTGGCCTAAGATGACGAGCTCCCGGGCAGCGAAGCGGCATTTCTTGAGGTTAAGCTGAAGGCCAGCGTTGGTCAGACAAGTCAAAACGTGCCTGAGGCGACGGAGGTGTGTGGGGAAATCATGGGAGAAAACCACGACATCGTCGAGGTAACACAGGCACATAGACCACTTTAGACCACGTAGCGTATTATCCATAAGTCGTTCAAACGTAGCAGGCGCGTTACAAAGTCCAAAGGGCATGACGTTAAACTCGTATAGGCCATCAGGTGTAATAAACGCAGTCTTCTGGCGATCGGCTTCAGCCATAGGAACTTGCCAATAGCCAGACCGCAAGTCCAGTGACGAGAAGAATTCTGCTCCGTGAAGGGTGTCAATGGCGTCGTCAATGCGCGGCAAAGGATAGACGTCCTTGCGGGTTATCTTATTCAAACGACGGTAGTCCACGCAAAACCGGATAGATCCATCTTTCTTACGCACCAGTACGACAGGAGACGCCCAGGGACTGTGCGATGGTCGAATAACGTCTCTACGAAGCATGTCTTCGACTTGGTTGTTAATGATGCGGCGCTCTTCAGCGGAGACGCGGTATGGTCTTTGACGCAGCGGCTGGTGTAAACCGGTGTCAACGTAATGTTGTACTTGCGACGTGCGGCCCAGTTGAGGTTGCGACACATCGAAAGAATTCCGGAACTCGTGCAGAAGAGCAAGTAGGTCAGCGTGTTCGGCAGGGGTGAGGGTATCGGCGATGGCACTGGAAAATATATCACTGGATGACTCCCCGAGTGCCGACAGGGCATTTGGTGGGTCGCAGCAGTCATCCGGGACGTCAACCAAAGACGAAGAGTCGAGATCTTCCACGCGGCCGAGACATTCGCCTGCAAGCAGCGTGACAGGTGCAGAGAGCGGATTCAAGACGAATATATTGCTGCTGCCGGCGGCGATGTCAATCGTTGCGAAAGGTAGCGGCAGAGCTCTACGACTCGTGAAGACATCGGACGGCGTGAAAAAGACTGTAGCGTCGGTGTGGGCGTTGCAGGAAACAGGGACCAGTGCGAAAGTGCCAGGCGGAATGTCGGTATCCTCACGAACGAGCAGCTTGGGCGGCTGATGAAGAGCGTCAAGTAATGGGGCGTCACACAATGGGGCGTCACACAATGGGGCGTCACACAATGGGAAAGTTTGGGGGCGACGGCGGCAATAGCGGGCGACGTGTCCAGGAGTGTAGCAGGCGTAGCAAATCGGTCGATTATCAGGCGTCCTCCACGGATAGGCGATTGTCGGTGCTGCCCAAGTGGAAGGATAGACAGGCGGTTGCGTGGGCTGCGAGTGCGTAGTGTAAGGTGGTTGCGGAAGCCTACGCAGAACGTCAGCATACGTGAGGGGCGCGGCTACAGGCTGCACGGCTTGCGCATAGGCGACAGGAGCGGCCACAGGCTCCGATGCACGCGCGTAGTGAACAGGGTTGGATGGAGGCGGCTCGCGGCGCGCAAGGGGAACAGCGTGGGCAACCTCCTCCGAAATAACAGTGCGGAGCGGGGTGGGCAGACGGGTGGTAGGCTCGTGAGTAAAATGCATTAAGGAAAGTTGGCGGGCAACTTCCTCGCGGACGAAGTCTCGAACCTGCTGAAGCAACGTCGAATGGTCAGGCATGGTGTCGAGACTGCACAGCGACTCGCCACCCCGTGGAGGCTGCCGAGTCAGAGCGCGCTGCTTCTTCAACTCGTCGTAGCTCTGACACAAGCTGACGACTTCTGAAACTGTGCCCGGATTCCTAGCCAAGAGCATTTGGAATGCGCCATCGTCAATGCCCTTCAGGATTTGTTTGATCCTGTCAGCTTCGGGCATGGTGTCGTTGACACGTCGACAAAGGTCGACGACGTCCTCAATATAGCTTGTGAAGCTTTCTCCAGTCTGCTGTGAGCGGACGCGCAAGCGTTGCTCTGCGCGCTGCTTGCGGACAGCTGGTCGACCGAATACTTCAGAGCAGGACGTCTTGAAGACGGTCCATGTGGGGATGTTCTGTTTGTGGTTGTACCACAATTCGGCGACGCCAGTCAGATAAAATATGACGTAGCCTAGCTTGTCGGGGTCATCCCACTTATGCGCGCTCACCAGTTCGTAGTGGTCAAGCCAGTCTTCCACGTCGGTCTCATCTGCACCGCTGAAGACCTTTGGGTCCCGGAGCCGAGGAAGGCCGGTGCAGGTGACGGACAGGGACGAAGGCGCCGGTGGGTTTGCGTGGTCAGTCATGATCGGCGGTAGCGTCCGGCTACGCAGCTCCAGGGTGTAGCGACGGGGATGAACAGCACCCTCCACCAAATGTGAAGAGGTTTATTGGTCGTTGAAAGACGTGATGGTCGTCAGCGGCAAGCGAGCGAGAAGAAGCGTCCAGAGGCACAGCGGCGATCCGAAACACGAGCCGAGCGAGCCGAGCGTTGGCGATGCTGCTGGATGGAGGCGCATCTTCTTCTTCACAGGGTTACTTACTGCACCCCGGTAGCGCATTACGCGGTAGTGCAAGCAGCACAAGTTCTATCCAGTCGTTCTAAACAGAAATGTCTTTTTCGGCTCTCCCTGTGTAGAGTATATAGAGTAACATATTCACCATTTGTCCTAAACACAATGATGTCAAGTGTTGGGACGGCTTCCCGTCTCTCATCGTATAGTATGAAATGCACTGGACCGTCTACCTGGGAGGTCTCAAGCTCACCTCAGCCAGCGGGCTGCAGTCACACAATTTAGTACCTCAAGGGCCGGGCGTGTCGATACCGATCTCCAAATTGAGAAGGTAGCGCAAAAATACTGTCACAAATTAGCGCGTAATAAAGCGCGCGCGAGGCCGCTTTCAAACGGCTGCGAGACAGGCGGCGCGAGCCGATCGCCCAAGAAGCGCGAACGGCGGAAAAAACAAGCATCAAAAGACGCCGGCGCGCCGCATCCTCCTCACCCACTCGAGCCAGAAGCAGACAACGCGATCAAACGCCCAGCAATGCCTGGAAACATCTAGAAGGAAAGGGTGACGCATCGCCGATGATGCCGCCGCGATTCGAACCTACGAGAAAGCTCTCGCCCTTTCTCTAGCCTTAGCTGTACTGCACGCCAAAGAACCCTCCCGACGCTTCTAGAAACCGGGGAAGAAGGGATAAAAGCGTGCAAACGACGGAGTCGAGAGGTCATTGAAGGAGTGAGCGAGTCAGTCGGCCCGCGTGATGGTAAAGTTAGGCTAAGTGTGGCTCCGTTAGCCAAAGAAGACGTGTTTGTGATGGTGTGCGGTCAGTCGATCGTCGATCTGGAAGAATCCGATGACGACACCGTGTGAGCCGTGACAAGTCACGACGACGGTTGAGCTACGACGATCAACGCTGGAGCTGGCGTGAGTGTTTCCTTGAAGAGAAGCATTCGATTACCGTCCAAGTATTGTGGACTGGATACGCCATTGTTTATTCTGGACTTCAACTGTCCTTGAATAGTTGTAATGCATGCGATTGCATTTGTAGCGTGTGATCTGTTTGTTTAGCTCCCGTTGTGTAAACACCATCTGAGTTTCAGTGTGAAGTTGTAACTGGTACCAGCCGAGTGTGCATGTGTTTGTGTTATTTGTATTGCCTTAACTGAGAATATATTTCGTTTTCGTTTGTGTTATCGACTCTCGGCTCTGACTCGGTCTTTGGACCACAACCGGCGTTCGCTGGCGCACCAAAAGACCAACTCTAAATTGTCCGCGCTTTCGTGGTGCGTTTTCGGAGGGCCGTGACGCCAGCCCTTAGAACCCACCCGGCGATTGCCAACCCGATTAACGGGATCAGTGACAAATACGAAGACACAAGGCAGGAACATATACACGATACGAGCGCTATCGGTAGCGCTCGTCTCGTGTGTGTGTTCCTGGCTTGTGTGTTCGTATTTTTGCGCTACCTGCTCGATTATGCATTCTTACATACTAGCCCAGATTTTCCGTTCTCCAAAATGACTAAAATCTGGACGCCGATCCCGTGATGTAGATTTGGTTTCACGGTTATGTTTCAACACATGGTGAGCACATAGGGTAACTCACGAAAGCAATGCTTTAGACCACTCATTCCTGTGCAGCTCACGAGCAAGCAAAAGGCTCGCAGGAGGCATGCTGCCTGCGGGCCGCGTGTTTGAGATCCCTGGTCTACCTTTTAAGACGAAAGCATTAAATCTCTGATTCAAGGTCGTAGGGAGGTACCGAAAACTTGGACCATCTCCCCTAAGGGAACCCTGATGGGATGCGAAGCAGCAGCGATGCGCACGGCATTGACCCGGTTGAAACGGGCGTCGACGCGGGTGCTGGAAGAACGGTTTGAAGCGAAACTCGGTGTAGCGTTTACTCGAGTAAACGTTTGTTTGAAACGCAAAGACACGGGAGTCGGGTTGGGTTTCGTGTAAGTTTCATTAAAGCGTTTGGCAAGACTTCGTAGTCGTTGTTTCTTCAGAGTCGAGACACGGGCGCTGAACCGGAGCAGGCGCGCGTTTCGCTTTGACTACGACGGGTGAAGCGAGAGAGAAGTGACACGTTCAGAGGTGTTGCGAGCGGGCGGAGCAGCCGGCAGCTGCGGGCGCTATGGCGAGCATGCTGCGGGTGAAGGAGAGAGTGACGTCAGCGCGCACCTGCGAGGGAAGCGTGCGAGGGGAGCGTGACGTCAACGCAAAGCTGTGGCGTGACCTACTTGGCAACGCTCCAACACCTACGGCGAGGGGAACGCGTTGCGGCGCATTCGTACGGACGCACATAACGTACGGCGTTACACACGTCAAAGAGCTGCTTCGCATCTAAAATATATCGAGCGAGCGCGCGAGCTGCGCGTCCAGTTCGTATTTTCGTCGTTGGCGTGACGCAAACGCGAACGCCTCAAGGGCGCAGATATCACGGGATCAGGCCCTATAGTCACGTGTGAGAAAGACCGAGAAGACCAAGCGGTCAAGACTATGGCACATCAATTCTGCGGAATGTCGCAAAGTTAAATAATTCTCATGAAAGGTGACGATTATCATCCCCCCGATTTCAACAACAGGCTACAACGGTAATCCGTAAGGATTTCTCAGACAGAACTTCCCTTCCAGGTCGACCAAACATTCGTCCTGGTCCGGTTTCTAGCCGTACAGAGCAGACCTATGGGTGTGCACCCATTCTTGTTCAGCTAACGAGAATATCCTGGACCACGACGTCTTTTAATCGCTCAACTAAGAAGCTTTCTTTCCGAATAGTCCGTAGGGAATCTAGTTCTTTTTGAGAGCTTTTGCTACTAACCGGTGCATGGCGATCTTTTAATTTGGAAAATTTCGAAAATGTGACTGAACGCAAATTCAATGGCCATGTTATCTGTCGCCGAGGTTGGTGCGAAAAGCAAAGAGCGTTCTATCGCATCGCAATAGAGAAGGGCCCATAAACAACTGTCTCAACAAACCCTTCCTGACGGAGTTTTGTGTTTTCTTTCCCTTCTCTGCATAGCTCGCAACTTTAATGTCTCCCAAGCGGAAGCCATGCTGCGAGAGGTGAGCATTTTTCAATATCTCTTTTCTGGATCACCAACTGCAGGTCTACAGATGAATTGTCTAAAAAAATTGTCCTTGAGCGACAGGGTCATAAGTATCCTCTGTGTAAAACGCTCGGTGAAGTGAGTGAGTGAGTGAGTGAGTGAGTGAGTGAGTGAGTGAGTGAGTGAGTGAGTGAGTGAGTGAGTGAGTGAGTGAGTGAGTGAGTGAGTGAGTGAGTGAGTGAGTGAGTGAGTGAGTGAGTGAGTGAGTGAGTGAGTGTAATATGCCTATGCGCACTGAAATTGAAAGAACCCATTTCAGGCACAGTGCACAGACTGAACCTTCGAAATATCGTCGAAAAAAAGCTTATAAAATCACCTTACAGGAGTTACCGGGTGGTGAATGAAGAAACTAATAGATAGCAAGTGAACGATGGCGAGAAAAATGTAAAGAGCATTTGGACTGTCGTTCGTATATACAACCAAGCAAGGAAATTTTCTAACGCTTTCGAAAGGCAGCGAGTGGCTCATTTTTAACGCGTTCGGTGGCTGTTTTTTCGAAGTTCATATGGAGGAGCTATATCTGAATGTACGTAAGCAATATTCGTACGATGCCACTTGAATACGACAGGATCCATTACAAAAGCTGCGATACACAGGAATGTAACAAGATGCAACCTTTGGTGACACTTCTTCGAGCTGCTATTTCTATTTGCTTTGTCGTTGAAACAGAACCTGCAATGGCGCAAGCAGAACAACGTGGACACGATACTGGAAGACTACGAACCTACAGAGGTGAGTAATCTCGCAATTTTATGAGAGGTAAATAACGTAGCCGACAAGAAAATTTACAACGTGCTTCGGATAGCATGTCGGAAGCATTGCTGATAATAAATTTATCTTACCGCGCAACTCTCCTGCTGTATTTTAGCTCAAAAGAAACAAGGGTGTTTTATTTATGGGCAAAACATACTTATATACCAGTCGTGTATGAATAGACACCGTATATAGCTTCAACTGTTCAGAAAAGAAGTGCATTTATCTCGACTCGACGCTGAAACTCAGATGTAATCTAGGACATTGTAGTTGCGGAACTTTTAAGTTCTAAATCTACGTGTGTTACCTTCACACGTATGTAACATTGCACACGCTGCATTTAGATTGCTTCTCATAGTGACAGTAGTAGAAATAATTTCAAGGGTATGTTACGCATGCTATTTCACTGCAGTATGGTACGCATTTGGGCATGTTGGTTCATGATCACGATTCGAAAAACAGCGCTAAAAAGACGGGACAAGAAAGCACACGAGACCTCAGCGCCGTGGTCTTATGTCCTTTCTTGTTCCGTCTTTTTAGCGCTGTTTTCGCACTCCTATTTCAAAGCTTTAGGCGGGCACTTTCCTGCATCATGTCCCAGCGCCAGGAGCTCGTGCAGTATATACGACGTGGTATGTTTCCCGTGAAGTCGTATTTCAGATTAGCGGCAGCTTGAATAAGGACGAGCGTGGACGTGCCTCCATTTTCGGGCTATTTAACCAGACACAGAGGAGCAATGTTTACCGACGTGCATGGTTTTCACCGCGTTGTTTACTCGCCGATCTGGTTTCTTTGACAACACCCAAACTTTTGTGAACGTCACTTAAAAACATATGTGATCACTTATTCTTGTATAAATTAGTTCATATTCACCATTCACGTCCGCGCTTACTGTCGATTGTACATTCCTGCGTGCTCCTTCCCAATTCACGTAATCCCAGCATTTTCTATGTAAAATCGATTTGTACCAGTAGATACAGCCGTACTGTGGCTCAATAAAATACCTCGCGTTTTGATACTGTAACGATGGAATAGATTTATTTACAGGGTGAGAATAATGAGAGATGCTTCGTGCAGCGCAAGGGACAGCCCCACAACGACTCGCTGCTCGCGCGACCGTCTACCTCCTCTTCTTCTTGGCTCCAGCGAACTCATGCAGCGTGACAATTACCCCGGGTGCAGACGAAGCTCTCCGAGCGAGTTACGTAGCCCGATGGTGGTAATGCTTCAGGCGGGCAACATGCGCTGCCTGGGTTCCAACTCTACGTGACCGCCGGTTGTCAGAGGACACTTTGGCGATGACGAACGTGACGTCCCTCAAACGTCTCAATATGACGTATGGTCCGGTATACCTGGACAAATACTTCGTGTATAATCCTTTTTTTCCGCACAGGCGTCCAAAGCAAAACAAAGTCTCCAGGAGCAAATGTGTCAGACCTGTGCCGAGCGTAATAACGCGTTTTGGCTCGGTCTTGTGACGAAATAGTCCTGAGGCGAGACAGTCGACGAGCTTCTTCAGCACGGCATAAAGTCCGGGCTACTGAGAAGTATTCGTGTGGAGACCCGGGAGGTATCGTGTCGATAAAGCTTTGGGGATGGCGAGCGTAGAGCAAGAAGAAAGGCGCATACCCGGTGACTTTGTGCTTCGCCGTGTTGTATGCGTACGTAAGAAATGGCAAAATAGGGTCCCAATTCTTGTGGTCATTGGACACACACATGGCAAGCATGTTGGTCAAGGTGCGATTCGTGCGGTCAGTCAGGCCGTTTGTTTGGGGGTGGTAAGGTGACGAGTGCCGATAGTCAGACCCACAAAGGCGTCATAGTTCTTCAACAACATCCGCTGTAAACTGTCGTCCTCGGTCACTAATCACAACACGCGGAGCACCGTGACGAAGAATGACAGAGTGCAGCAGAAAGAATGAGACTGTAGCTGCTGTAGCCGACGTGAGCGCTGCCGTCTCAATATTGTTAGTGTTCTTCTGTCTGCTTTTCGTCTGATTTCGCTCCTCGACTAATTTCTCTCTCTCTCTTTTTTTAAAATTAATTCCCGTATCACTGTTTCCCTCAGGCATTTATGCTTTTTCCCCCTCTGTTCTTTTTATAACAAAAGCGCACCTTTGGTAAGGCCTATAGTCGGATACGACACCTCCGGGGAACATTGCCGAGTGCGTGAGGGGGACTATACTTATTTAGTCGTGGAGGTGATTGGCTGCCGCTCTTCAGTCATCTGCGCGGGGCTTCTCCGGCCTTCTTAAGTTGTATGGGACTATGAAGCTGTTCACTGGCGCATTGAAAAACAGATCATATAATAGAAGGTAATATAACAGAAAGTGATGCGACAGATTATAATATGACAGATAACCCATCCGTGGTGCACAAACCTGCGTTGTTAATCGTAACCAACGGCTCTGTGCAGGTTCTTAAAAAGTATTACCCCGGAGGTCTAGTGGGTCACGATAAAGAAGGCTGCCCACTCTGGATCATTCCTTTCGGCTACACAGACATCAAAGGTAAGCGGTCAAGCTGTTATCTCTGTTCTCAACTTTAAATTGGATTGATCTGGCCCCGTCAGCGATGTTTTAGCTGAAAACATAGCAGGCAAACCATTTTTGGCGCCTCCAAAACTATAGCTTGTTTCGTTTGTGTTATTAGAAAAGCGTATGTTGTCATTATGTGATAACGAATACAGTAAATGTCTGCTTTATACTTTTTTACTTTCATGACAGCTATATCATTAGATAACATTCTGACGAATGTGAGAATGTTATCAACGTCAGAATGTCAGTGGGCCTGTGCGTGTGTGCTTCCTTACAGAGCTGTTACAACGCAGAGTTGTGACTTGTGGCTGTAAATGCAGTAGCCAGTTAAAATCCTGGAGTCATTCACTGCATGGTCGTTGCGGGCCTAGCTGGTCGCGGTGATGCACCTACTTTTCGGCGCATACTCCAAAAACTTATGCCCACTCTTTCTACTCGCGGCAGTATCGCTGCACCCGTGCCTGCTAAAGTTAGAATTACGACATTCTTTGATAAGTATGGGAAGCTAATTTTTAGGCGAAAGCCCTAAATGCCACATCAAACGCGAAAATTGACCGGCGTCCCGCGTCGGCGTCCCCGTCGGCGCCGTCAGTACAAGTAACGCGAAAAACCATAATCACGTGATGACGTCACAATATGGCGTCATCACGTGATGATCACGTGGTGCCAGGATGACATCACATATGACGTCATCATGGCATCACATATGTCCAAAATTTGCGACCTCATCATGACGTCCTTACGAAGTCACTGTGATGTCACATGACGTGACGTCACATTGTGACCTCATCACATGACAGAAATGCTAGGTCAAAGGTGGACCAATCCCGGAGGCAGTGCAAAACAAGGTTAGATGCAGAAAGCTTACAATGCCTCCGATCCTGGAGGCATCGCAAAGCCACGTTAGTTGCAGGAAGCTTTCGGAGGGTGCGTGGAAGGTATAATGCATCGAATAGAAAGAAAAAGAAGAAGATGACCTTCGAGTCGACTGAGGCGGATGCATAGGGGACCCTGTGAGCTTTTTGTGTTTTTTTTATCTAACGATCAACTTTGATGATCCCAAGCAAAATAGCTGAGCGCGATGAGGGACACTGCAGTGAAGGGACGCGGATTAAATTTCAAGATTGAACACTCTAGGATTTATTTTAACGCACACCAAATGTGAGTTAGAATATCGTCTCTGCTGCCTGAATCTTACGTGTTTATCTTGTTTTGCTACTCATCAACACCATCCCGCAACCGATAAGACACCGCCGCTACAAGGGAACGTTCTGAAAACAGCATACTGTACACAGCATGCGCTCACAATACTCATAACTTAGCTAGAGGAAAAATTGGATGCCCAGCTATTGCTTCATCGTGATCGTTAAAACCATTTTTTTTTAATTTTCATGTTGCTGAAGCGTGGAATCTTATCCGCACATCTTCAGCGAAACCCAGCATCTATCATTCACAAAATCCTTTTTTTTGCCTATCTGTTATTTCGTGCAATATAGCTTACTCAACAAATCAGGACTAGATACACCACTAATGTCCGTCGTTCGATGAGAAATGAACGCGAATACGCAAGCCCCAGATACAACTAGACTGTTTCTTTGCTGGGATATTGCGAAAGCTCACGCATAGTATGGGACACATCGAAAGACATTCGTATTCCGCGTCGCTACAGTAACGGCCTTTCTTAACGAGTTTTTCTCACGCTTCATTAAGTTGGCCCCACCACCGCACCACGGGGCTGCTGCGACAGCGGGAACGCAGGCTGAAACGATGCCGCTGAAATGAGAAACTGAAGGAGACGTGAGATTGTTTCTGAAACGTGCCCGCGCTTCATGCAAATCACGTGCTGCCACAGAATGTGGCTGTCGCATCGGGGGACAGCTCACGCCACATGGCTCCCGTAGAAATGCCGTCATTAGCATGACGGTCATTAGCATGTACCGTCATTAGCATGACGGTACAGCGACAAAACGTGCGATCGGTGCACAGCGTTTGCAACTCGATCGTGAAAAGGTTGCTGGATAAAAAAAATTGAGAGTTGATGTCTCTTTCATAAAAATTTGGGGAGGGGCGAAGCATGTAGGGAAGGGTGTTTCAGCTCCACTAACATGATACCTGTGGAGGGACGAAGCATGCAGTGTGCGCCGGTGTTTCCCACAACAAAGTCACTGCTAATGGGCAATGAGAGACAGAAGAAAGACTGGACACAGAGACCAGCAGTCCGCTTTTAGTTAACGTGCACGCTGCGAATCTTTAATGTTCAACTACGCACAACAGAAATCTCCCACCGGCACTACATTGCAGGTCAAGATCCAGTGGTAGCCGGTGAAAGGTTGTGGAGCGCGAGCAGTCGGTTTTGTTAATGAACTCGCTAGCAGATGCTGCCTGCGTCGGCGTTGTCGCTCGCGGGCGAGGGCGCGTTCTCGTTCCTCGCGAGCTAGTAGTAGAGTGTACTAGATAGGGGTAGTGGGGTGAGGACGAGCTCTCCGGTGAGGCCACTGGCATTCACGACGGAAGATGGCGCCACTGCGACTTTCACCTGGGCGCCGCAAGCGTGCTGGGCCGGCCGCCTACCAACCTATTGATGCACCTGCGCTCTCATCCAGTCTTTGAAGTGAATCCGCATACTTTTTAACTATTCAGTCTGCCAAAATTGCTTATTGCATTTGAAAACAAGCAGGAACATTTTATTTACAACAGGATACATCGGCAGCAAATGCACGTGAGCGATTTGAAGGGTCATGAATTTGTGCACAATTTTCATCTGAGTAGTCCTGTTCAGTTTAAGGTGCTTGGCCCTCTGACGCTTAGTGCTGTTAGCACTGCTCAGGCCTTTAACCAAAAAGTGCAGGCGCGTAAAAAACATAAAAAGAAACAACTTTGAGACTAATTTCCTCACTGTTAATTGTGGCGAAAATGTTTGAGGACGGTGTGCTTAGATTTAGGTGCACATTAAAGAACCCCAGGTGATCAAAATTTTCGAAGCCCTCCACTACGGCGTCTCATAATCGTATCGTGGTTTTGGGACACTAAACCCCACATATTATTATTATTCACTGTGAATTGTGCAGCCCACGGTGTTGGAAGGAAGAAAGTTCTTGCTCACAAGGGCCACAACATCGAATATGCTGTTTGTGTGAAGCTTGCTGACACTAAAACATTCTGTGAATAGGTCCTCAAGTGTAGAGATGAAAATGTAACGCTCCTTTAATGGATATAGAAGACCGCCCCAGTCACACTGCTCTGTGAACCCTCGGGAGCCGATTCTCTGCTGCCTCACTTGGATTTATAAGAAGGTCCCTGCATGATGAACAGCCAAACTTCAAAACACATTTCCTGGCTACATAACCTGCCATGTAGTAGACCAGTCGTGAGTCACTCTTTTCCACAACTAAAGACAAGTGGTGACTGCAAGGAGCTAGGGTTGAAACCAAACATTTTTGTGCTTCATCCAACTTGCCTTGCACGAGCAGGTCATCGATTTTCTTTGGTGTGTCCTGTCGTGCACGTTAAGCAGTGAACTGACGATGTCGGGAGTTACATTGGCACCACCAACACTTCTGGCTACATTGTAAAATGAAAGGCAGTTCACAGTGATCAGAAACTGCTCTGGCGATGGGTGAGCGTTACAGCCACTGGACTGTCAAACAGTACCGAAGTGGTGCTCTATGGGGTCAGTACTGAGACGCAAAGTCAATATGTACTTGAATCCAAGTAATTCTGTAAGGTATTGAAGTAATGAGAGAGTGCTGGCAATGGTGACTGTCAGTCCTGTCGGCGTGGAGTCACTTAGAAATCCCGTCTTTCCAGGGCTGCAGGCTTCCCACTTGCCCAGGTAATCGAGAAAGTTAACTAGGTCTGCAGCAGTTGGTGAAGCAGGCCTTCGCAATAACGCGAAGAATATTGAACAAAGAAACAGCGCTGGAACAGGACGAAGACGAGAGGACACAAACACGGCACTGAGTAACAACCATATTTTATTGCGTTTGCACGTCGATATATACCGGGGAAAACACAATCAGTATACACATCGGGGAACAAGATATCGCTGTAACATTGTCAAATCAGCGTTTTGAAAGATCCAACAATTCATTTTTGCGAAGTGATAGCGAAGCTGTGCTGACACAACAGTCTCCACTTATCTGGATGCAAAAAGCCTCAAAGATTTCACGCTGGCGTTGCTCTAAATAAGTGCCTAGAACTTCACAATCTTTAAAAACTGGTTCGCAATCACATTTCCTACAGCGATCTACCAGACGACTGCTCACGGTCCCCGATGTGTATACTGATTGTGCTTTCCCCTGTATATATTGATGTGCAAACGCAATAGAATATGATTGTTAGTCACGCCGTGTTTGTATTCTCTCGTCTTCGTCCTGTTCTAGCACTGTTTCTTCGTTCAAAATTCAGTATGTACCAACCAGCCCAATTCAACACGCTAACGCGAACTTCAGCAGAACCTGTCGACGCGCACCAAACGTTCCAGCTGACCGCGCCTGGCATGCGTGCCGCCAGTTCCAGGTGAAAGGCACAGCAACGCCACCACGCGGCAGGTTAAAATTTCCGTACTTTGAGCTTCACTGCGCGTCATTGCCACCAGCTCTCCCTCGCCCCACTACCCCTATCTAGTACACTCTACTAGTAGTTCAGCGCCCATCGAAGAAAGAGCGTTTCCATGGTCAACGTGCACCGTTCGCTCTCTCTCGCCACACGGCGAGCGCTGAGGCGCTGGCGCCCTCTCTTGCGCTCAAGCAAATTGACAGGACACAACGATGCAAGCAAGCAAAAGGGTCACGACGATGCACGCGGCGACAGCAGATGACGATGCACCGCCGACAAGCCGAGACCCTAAGTTGCTTCGTCTCTAAAGCTCGGTCATAACACGAAAGTGAAAGCTGTCTTCACAGAACTAACTGCTGCTTTATTTGACGTTCAGAAATGCAAGAGAAATATGTGTGCGTGAATGTGCACAGTGTGCAATTATTCGAGTTGTCTAGAATCTTTTTTAGGGGCGAAGCTCCTTAAAGCGGCACCCGTTCGTCCCTCGTAGTCGTAGCACTGGTAGGTCTCTTCGTATACCTCCCATAGGGACGCGTAATTCAAACGTTCTGCGGCGCTTGCGCCGAGAGCGCCAAGAAAGCCGTTGAGTTACGGCCCTGGCGAGTGGAGGCGCTGTAATGGCGGCGATGACGCAGCGGTTACGTAACGATTGCGTTTTTACGTCGTCAGGGCAACAGTAACAACAGCCGCTCGCTTCTTCTCGTCCCCCCCCCCCTTTCCCCCTCTTTCTCCCTCGCACTGCTCGCGCCGTTTTCTTTTTCTTTTCTTTTTTCGGGCGCGCTTGCTTTTTCTCCTCTCTCATGTCGGGTGCCGTTTTTTTTTTGCCTTCTTTCTTGGCGGCTCCTTTTTCTTCTTTCATGCCGCGAGCCGTTTTTTTTTTTTTTCGTGTGCGTGGCGCGTTTTTTTTCTTTTTTTTCGCGTGCGCGCGTGCTGTGCTTGGTCGTGCATTTATGTTTTTCTGTCCGTTCGTGGTGCGCAGTGCGTTTGAATGCACGCAGCCTGCATGATCCAGAGCATAAGGGATGATAGCAACAACTTGTAGGTTTGGGCGAGTCTGTTCATGATGCGAAAACTAGAAGCAGCGCGAAAAAAACGACGACAAAAATAGCGCCAGTCCTGTTGTGTGTGTTCCTATTTTTGTCGTCGTTTTTTTCCCGCTGCTTCTTTTCATAAGGGATGACTTCCACCCACAACATATCTGTGACTTCGTTTTATTGCTCCGTTTCCAAAACTCAAGATTTGCACATAATGGGGCACGATACAAGTTCCGGAGAAGAAGAGAATTAAAGAATGCACAGTGTGTCCATGATTAAACAGCACAAAAGTTCATTGTAAAGTTCAGAAATTGGAAATTAAAAATCGAACACACTGAAAATGCAGGCCCTTTGACGTATACACATATAAGTAACACGATGTTTGTTTAGTACAATACTGACCAAAGTGCACAAGAGCTGCTGATTGATGTGACAGAGTCATGAAATTTAAAGAAATATAGGCGAAATGTCAGTGCATGGCAAAAACAATAAAGATGCGCAAAATACCTAAATATGGAATAATAATGCAATGAACTACTTATTAACCACTGTACTAATACGAAACACAAAACAACTAGATATATATATAAGTAGTACATCGCACTAAAAAGGGAAATACACATTATTTGGCACTTGACCACTACTTGGCAGTTAGATGGCGGCAACGGCATGAAGGCGATGGTCCATTTATGCAGCAGCACATATAACATTCGAAGAAACGCGTATTACCCAATGGCCAGGTGAAATAAGTCTACTACACAGCTTTTCTTTCACCGCGAATACAATGCATAGCTGTAAGATAACGTCACTAAAGTGAGAATGTCATGCCGTGTACACTGAGCACTTCATTGAGATAAACGCAAACAATAAAATTCTGCATATTGGACACTTGCAATACTCAAGGCTCACCAGAAAAAAACAACTCTCATGTCTACACATGAAGGTTCTTCGAACGGTTTTTCTATAGGTAATTACAGAGGTAATACATAAACACAAAGAGTACTTTTTCAGCTGTAAGTACATATAATGAACATTCACGCACCGAAAGAAAGCACTGGGGGCAGAGTAGAAAGCTGGTGCACTTGAGGTTGCGGATCGAGACTTCGCAGAGAGCAGATTCTATAGTTATTAACCCTTCCTTGGGCAAACGCGTCACTTGTGGCCTTCTCCATAATTCAGAAAACGTTTACTTCCTGCAGAAAAGCAGTTGCAAACCGAATTCAAACGACAAAAATTACGCAGTCACATCCCGCAAACGTAGTTTCGTCGTCTCGGTATAGTGCAAGTTGAGATACACAGACTCAGAAACGCGTATTTAAACGAAGACCAGTGATAAACAGGCCAAAAAATGCAAAAAGCACTTCTCAGGAAGCAGTCATGTCAGAGACGCAGAAGTTAAACTATGAGTCTAAAGTGCTTTATTTTCGTTACTTCTTGGTACAACGATGCAAAATCGTGCTCTTCACGATTCAGCCACGTTTAAAAACAACTGCTGTCCAACTGCAATGAAGCTATATATGTGTGGCTGCGAACGCAAACCGCATACTCATCTATAGTTTTGTCGATCAGGGAAGAATCTTGCGGAACTCGGTCTTGAAGTATCCGTGCACCGCTGCATGATGTACGAATGGTGTGTGCCGTTAACCATCACGGCGGCAAGAGAGCAACCCACGGAAACACCGCAAAAACTGCACACACCGGCCAACGGTCGCTTCATGTAACGAAACATCACGAAACTTCACATCAAGGCCGGCGACTACGACGGGCTCCGATGTGGCGGCGGCGGAGCACGGCTGACCATAACGACCGCTCCAATAAGTCTCAAAAGCGAACAGTGATCCGCCAACCTCAACGAGAGACTTGCAGGTGTCCCCCAAGCATAGCCTGCCTGCACGGACAGCCTGGTGCCCGCGCTCAACGCTCGCTTCATGCCTTCATGCTACAACGGAACTTTCGAGAAATTCAAAACTAGCGTTACGGCGCGCGCGCGGCCTCGGCGGCCGGCGCGGGGCACACGGCTTTGCCGGCACGGCGGCGGGCTGCCATTGGCTGCTTTCATTTTGACTCGCCATCGACTCGAGCGCCAATTTCGTCTTCAGTTATCGCACTTCTGGTTGGAGGCTCAGTTAGGCTCAGATTCAAGATGGTGGTGATGACGTAACGATGACGTAATTCTTTGGGACGCTTGAGCGGCAGTGTTTCCGACAGTTGGTCGTAGTGCCTAACCAGTCGTAACGCTAGTACCAGATCTTGACCTCCAAGGTGGTGCCGGTGGGAGATTTTTCCTGTGCGTTGTTGAACAATAAAAAATTCGCAGCGTGCGCGTTAACTAAAAGCCGAATTCTTCTGTCTCTCATTCCCCATTAGCAGCCATTGGCATGTTCCAGTAGAAAATGTTAGTAGAAGTAGAAGTGTAAGTGTTAGCTAAAAGCCGACTTCTTCTGTCTCTCATTCCCATTAGCAGCCATTGTTTACCTCCAAGGTAGTGCCTGGTGAGATTTCTCCTGTGCGTGATTAAACAATAGAAATTTTGTTCAAAACGCCTTTGATTGATGAAATAAACCAACGAAAGACGCCAGATGTTTTCTAAAAGCAAAACGAAAGAACGCCAGATGTTTCTAAAGCAAAACGAAAAGACGCCAGCTGCTCAACGAAAGACGCCAGATGTTTTCTAAAGCAATGGTTTTCTAAACAATGAAAATTCACAGCGTACATGTAAAATTAAAGTGAGCTGCAAGTCGTCATAACTCATCGAACCTTTAGTATAAACGCGCCCGATCTCCCGTCGGTGATGATGTACTGGGCAGAATTCACGGAAGATTCACGGTTTACCGATGAACCTCCGCAACCTCGCCCACTCATCATCATTCACTCCGTGGATATGCTGTGATTTTTTTATTATCTTCGGCTAGCCACGCGTCTGTAACGTGTAGTTCGGAGTCCTCGTATCCTGAAGCATTCTGAGCGCGTAGTTTGCCAAAATTTATAAGTAAAATAATATTCTTATTTCCTTTACGTCTAGAACGTTACGGAGTATCAGATAAGAGGTACACGCTTCCGTGTCAACAACAGTGAAGTACCTTGATAGCATTCACACCAAAGAATAATTCGGCACAGTCTGTCAAAGAAATAAGCAAATGTGGCTATCTCATTTTTGAGGAGTGCTTATAGTGGCATCTTCAAGATGTCGCGCGTGAAGACTTCGTTTTTAATACACTTCACCTGTAGTCTGCTTGACAGTAGTAGAATGGACTCGATAAAAATTTCACCATCTCTCACTAAAGAGAACCATGTGGGGATGCGAAGGAGCGCATGGGTCGACTCACCCCCGTATTCAGAAACGCTCCTTGACTTGAACTTGACTTGCCACCGCCTTCAACGCGTTTCGAACGCGCTGCCTCTAGGCGGTGCCAAGGCAGCACAAAGGCGTTACGCGCTGCCCAAGGCGGTGGCAAGTCAAGTTCAAGTCAAGGAGCGTTTCTGAATACGGGAGTTAAAGTTCCGTTCATCACGGGCACCTTGCCCGGTGTTAACGCGTCCTTGCATGTGGAGCACACCACGAATTCACTCTACAGGTTTTCCCACTCACTTTAATCCAAGTGCCAGCTAAAATAATCCCTACGCCACTGAAATAATCTGAGTGCCATACTATTTAACCCATGTGCCAAACATTTAATCCAAGCGCCAACATATTTAATCCAAGCGCCAGCACGATGAGGCCGCGTGCCAGTGAGTTTAATCCAAGTGCCACCATGTTTAATCCAAGCGCCAACAACTTTAATTCAAGTGCCAGTCACTTTAATCTATACACAATAAACAGTAATACGGGGCATGAAAACGGCAGTGCAATTGAAATACAGTTGCTACAATATGAAATACGGTAGCCGGAAAGCAGAAGACTGCACTAATATTTGTATTCGCCGCTTTTATTCACGGGAAAAAAACTTACTGCCATCGTTTCCTTGAGCCGTGTTTGGAGGGCTTATACGTTGCTATGCATCAGTTTGTGGGGCAATGTTTGGCACGGGTGCGATCATATTAATGGGAACGAAAGAAAGGCATCTGCGTGCTGCTCATTACAAACATGTTAACGAATATTTTGTAGTTCAGCAAAATTAAGTTTTACTCACTAGAGCTCATAATTGGATTTGGTTTTGGCACACAAAGAGCAGCAGCTCCAGGACAGGTCGTGTAATGCGAAGGAAAGACAATCTATGCTCAGTTAAAGTGACGCAATGGCTACCAAGATGTGGAAAAGCTGGGCGAGGGCAGCAATGGCTCAAATGGAGTACGGAATTAAGAAATTATCAGACTCGCGCAGGGCAAGGCGAATTGGAGGTAATTCGAAGAGCTTTTTGTTCTGCAGTGTACTAAAACATAGACTGCTGATTACGATATGTGGAAAACGGAAGTTATATTTTATATTCGCATTATTTTTTTATCTTTTTATTAAAACAAAATGATGTGCCCGGTGATTTGAACAGTATTAACTGTTGGCCTAGTTCACACGGTGACATATTTAACGCAGTGCGAGAAAACATACGCAGAGAAAACATAATGCACAAGGACGAGCGGCGGTCCTTGCTCCTTCTATTTACTTATACTCGTTTTTTCCGCGCTACATTATGCATCTCACCGAACATTTGAATCTTACGGAGGTCAGCGAAATGATAAATTTATTGCATCGATTTTGTATACCTAACGTGTACACACACAAATATATATATATATATATATATATATATATATATATATATATATATATATATATAATATATATATATATATATATATATTATATATATATATATATATATATATATATATATATATATATATATATATATATATATATATATATAGTCAATGAGAGGGGGCAGAATGGGATTATAGGTAAAACGAAAGAGAACAATATTTTTGCACACTCCAGATCACTCGAGAATTGCAACATAAGCACAGGTTATAAAAGTATTTAATAGAATAGCGCTGTCTCCTAGGGCTTGGAAACGGACGTTCACAAGTAATCTTCACGCAATGCTGCAGGCACAAAAGAAAAACGGTGCCGGTCAAAGGCTGCGCTGTCCAAGCGCTGTATCTGCTGCATGAAGTGCCGAGCCGCGTCCAGCAGCAAAGAACGCCTGTGCGCCTTTTTCGTCATACCTTGCGGTGTCGCCAGCACTAAATCAGGGCGTTCGCTAAGGTAGGCCTTCACGTGCGACTTGAATTTCGAGAACACCTCTTCTATTGGGTTGAAGAAGGGACTGTACGCTGGCAGGCGCTGGATAGAGTGCACTGAGTTAGCCAAAGCTGCCTGCTCTACCCGAGCATGAGCAGGTGCGCCATCAAAAATGAACACAGCTTCTGTGTTTGGCTCCTCGCTTTCCACACGGGCCGAAACATCGCTGAGGAAATCGTTGAAAACAGCCCAATGAACTCTGTCCACTGCAGTCCAGTGAATAACGCCATTTGCGGACACACATGACATGATGTTCAAGTTCGCTTCTTTTGTCGTCGTGATTGTGTGGACAGCTGGTTGCCCTTTAGCTGCGCTGCCAAAATTTCTGGAACACCAGATATTGTAGTTTGTCTCGTCCAAGTAGAACCGGCACACACGTGGTCCATCGGACTGCAGCCACTGGGCGTACAGCTTACGGCTGTGCTTGACGTCGTCACGGTTGCGGTCTGCGGGCCTCTGCGTCACGAGCTTCACCGAGTAGCTGTGGGCATCCAGCAAGCGAGCAACTGTGCTTGTGCTGATCGTCACTCCAGGCATTTCTTCCTCCAGGGCCGCCTTTATCTGTCTTAGAGTAAATGTACAGTTTTCGACGACAATTTGCCTCAAAGTACTCACAACATCATCTCCAAACTTTTTTTTAGAACCGCCACCCTTCAACGATTTTTGTCTGTCGGTAGCTGCAAACGATCTTGCTGTTTTTATGTTGATGCCCAGGGCCTCCGCCAGTTGCTTTAAGCCGCCATCACGCCTGTAGCCGCCCACAATCCTCGCTCTTTCGAGCACCGACACCCTGCTGTTTTTTCGACGAGGTTCATCTGGATCTTTGAAACGTGGCCCTCGCTTGTGTCCAGCCATGACTTCAAGCAAAGCTCTCTTCTCGTCTGGAAATATTTCCCTCTGAAAACACGCGTGTTACAAGCGACGACGCTTAAGGAACACATCGTCGTCTGTTACATGAACATGGCCATCTACTTTGACGCTTTTACATAAAATTTAATTGCATATAAACCCAAATAAATACACGGTCACTTGTTTTAAATGGTTATTCTTTGATTTCAGGAAAGGGTGAATATCGACTGTAAGTCACCATCGCTCTCATCGAGCCGAGCAGACGACTGCGAACGCTTTAGCGGAAACGTAGCCTTAGTGCCGTCTGCTAGCACACGATGTGAATCTCTCCCAGATGCGATCAACGGAGTACGCGTTTACCCAAAATTTTGCAGTAGCGGTGAAGCATAAACTGTCTCGATGCCTGAACTTTTACCACGTGCTTATAATGAGCGTATACATTTAATACCCGAACATATATAATTAAACCGCACTGCTTTTTTAATTCTAAGATAAATGACACTAAAACGTGCGGGCAAAATACCGTAGTACCTTATTTCCTAAGCGCGACCATGCATTGGCAAAAAATAAATATTCCTCTCGCTTCATGTTTACCTTGTTCCGACATTTAGTCTATATAAATGGCAAAACGTCTGTTTCTTGTGTATGGATTAAACTGACTGGCACTTGAATTAAAGTTGTTGGCGATTGGATTAAGCATGGTGGCACTTGGATTAAACTCACTGGCACGCGGCCTATTTGTGGTGGCGCTTGGGTTAAATATGTTGGCGCTTGGATTAAATGTTTGGCACATGAATTAAATGGTTTGACAGTCAGATTATTTCTGTGGCGTGCGGATTATTTTAGCTGGCACTTGGATTAAAGTGAGCGGGAAAACCTGTAGTTTCTGTTGCTGTTACTCGTCGCGAACGCTTGTTAGAGCACGCCACGCAGGTTCATCGCGCGTCTGCAGAATCTTGTTCCCCGACGCCATCACATGATTGCTGAGAGAGTGTAAGGGGGAGAGGCCACAGCGTCTTACCCAGCGCCTTACACAGGCCCGAACGCGCTAGCGCGTGCCAGCACACATGTTTTGTATGCGTTACGCTGAGCTAGGACAGCATACGGCAGCCCAGACCCCTAAAGTGCTCTGCACGTATCATCGTCAAGGCGGTCGAAGAACAAGAGGAAGAAGACTTCTCCTTGGCGCGAGCGCGCGCTCAGATGGCTATGCTAGGTGGTAGAAAGCGGATGGTCGCCAATGGAACTACGGACGCAGCCCAGCGCAAAAGCTGCTTCGCATCTAAAACAGTTTGCTTTTCTGGTGCTTTCTGTGGGGACAGTTGCTTACGGCTCTCCCATAGTACAGTTGCAGGCATCTTTCATTATGAACAACAGTATTCAGGCGAAAGCCTTATATGCCTCATCAAACACGAAAATTGATCATCGGGGACGTCAACACGAGTGATGCAAGATTCATTATCACGTGATGACGTCATATATCGCCAATTTTTTTTTCGTCCCATCACGTGACATCGTCGCTTTGAACTGCCTTCCGTTCCGATCACGGGTTTTTAGAAAGCTTGCAATGCCTCCGATACTGGAGGCAGTGCAGAACCACGTCAGATGCAGAAAGCGTTCGGAGGAGGGCGCCGTGGGAACAATGCATCGACTGAAGAAAATAATAATAATAATAATAATAATAATAATAATAATAATAATAATAATAATAATAATAATAATAATAATAATAATAATAATAATATCTGGGGTTTAACGTCCCAAAACCACTATATGATTATGAGAGACGCCGTAGTGGAGGGCTCCGAAAATTTCGACCACTTGGGTTTCTTTAACGTGCACCTAAATCTAAGAACACGGGCCTCGAACATTTTCACCTCCATCGAAAATGCAGCCACCGGGAACAAAAAGAAGGAGATGGCTTTCGCCTTCAAACCGTCTGAGGCGAATGCATAGGGGACCCTATGAGTTTTATGACGTCACGACCCGCCACGGTTGTCTTGTGATTATGGTGCTCAACTACTGACCTGAAGGTCGCGGGATGGAGTACCGGCCGCCCACATTTTCGATGGAGGTGACAATGCTTGAAGCCCGTGTATTTAGATTTAGGTGCACGTAAAGAACAACAGGTGGTCAAAATTTCCGGAGCCATCCACTACGGCGTCCCTCGTATCATATCGTGGTTTCGGAATGTAACACCCCAACAATTATTATAGTATTGACGTCAAATCTTGGCGGATATGATGTCAGTGAATTTTTGGTGCAGCCCGGCATAAAACACTTTCGTGTAATGCCGGAAGCTGCTTAAACTCGAGGTTCGGCTTCAAGGCGTGTGCAAAAAACTTCTCCAAGCTCTGACGTCACTGCGCGCTGCCTAGCAACCAGCTGGCCCGTCTGTGCCTGGCTTCGCTAAGCCTCACCGAGCTCCGCACACGTGTCTAGCCATGACGCCATTGCGCCGATTCCGCACCGCTTCTCATAGCTGTGCCTAGCTATGACATCACTCCACGCCGCCGCTTCGCCCTGCTTCTCCGTACTTGCCAAGCGCCGTGTCGCCGCGTCGTTGACACGTGATCTTGTGTCTCCGCGCCGAGCACATCGTTTGCACGGTCGGAAATCGTGGGTCGACCGAAGAAGTACGTAAATCTCGAGGAAGAAGAAGCTAATAGTGGGGCCTATCCGGCCGGTCCCCTACGCTCACAGCGGATCCCAAGGGGCCGGTGGTGGAAGAAGCTAGGTTGACCCAGAGCTCCGCTGTTTCTTCAGCCTTGCATCGCTAGTGCAAGATTCGCACATTTTTTAGCGTCCGCGCTCCACTGCGCATGCGCCTACTCTCTCTCCTCTACTCTCCTACGCTCCTCCCCTCTCGCGCGCCTCATTCTCTCCTGCGCAACTCCGCGATGAGCGCCAGCGCATGCGCGTCCCCTCTCTCTCCTCACCTACGCTCCTCCCCTCTCGCACGCCTGTCGACCGCGTTCCCCGCTCGCCCTGTGAGAATTAACGGCCAGGCTAGAGGGAAGACACGACGCGCGTAACGTTCCTCTTCGCGGTCCACGACGCTTTGAATGGATGGATGCAGCTTACGGCGCGGGACTTCGCCCCAGCTTAAGAACCTGGCGAGCCAGCTCCTAAAAATAAATTACGCCATCTCCCGCTCAAGCGAACCATCGCCCCGCTGCTTCGCATCCACACATGGTTCCCTTTAGCGGGAGATGGTGTAATTTTTTCTTGTTCTTCTTCAGTTTCTTTTTTTCGTTAAGCGTTGTTGACAAGGTTTGTTCTCCAATACAAAAGGGCTGAGGGAAGTGGAACTCGTCTACTTGAGAAAGAAGACCCCAAGCTGGTAACCACGTTTGCTAATGATTTCTCGTGCGCTTCCACTTCGGCGTAAAAACTCAGAGTCCCTTATGCATTCTCCTAAGACAACTCGAAGGCGAAAGCTATCTGCTTTTTCTTCTCAGTCGACGATGTGTTGATCATGCGCCGTCCGCCTCCGAAAGCTTTCTGCACCTAACATGATTTTGCATTGCCTCCGTGATCGAGCCACCTTTGTTTGACCAAGCGACGATGTGATGTGATGATGTCATCATGTGCAGTCACAGCGACGTCGTGGTGACGTCACAAATTTCGGCGATTTGTGACGTCATATGTTGACGTCCCCACGTAATGATATTGTTTGCATCACTCGTGTCGACGCCGACGGTCAATTTCTGGTCTGATGAGGCATCGAAGGCTTTCGCCTTAATAATTTATTCACAACGTTCACATGGTTTTGCGATGAAGCCTTCTTAATTGAAAATCCATATTAGGCATTGCATGCGAAGGACGCCCACTCTCATTCTCAGGGCTCGTCCGTGAGTGCGCACGATAATTTGTCTACCCGGAAAAGTCAGCCTTGCAGAGTAATAGCGAGCGCCATTGCGTAACTCATCGGGTTTAGTATACACTGAGGTCACCGCTATTTGAAGTATTTGAAGAGCTAGTGATTTGAACTATTCTAAATATGACTGTAATTCATATTTACGAATATTTTCTTCATGTTGGCGAAGCGCTAGAAAGAACGGAGGCTTTTGAAGAACGCAGGACAAGGCGCTACTATCAAGTGAAAGTTTTATTTAGCAACAACGCCCTCATATAGCGCTTCACCATCATGAAGACATACCAACACGTCCAACTGGCAGTCATTCTGAACATTTTCTATTCGATTCGAACGGATTTGAGTAGGGTAATATTCGATTATTAGAAAATTTGAAATATTTCCAGACACCCCATAAGTGGGTTGCGTGAAGCTTTTATTATTGATCTGTTATGAGGGGAAACCCCGAAAATCGCTCCTTTAACAAAGCTATAGCACAGCTGTATCGCCTGTCGAAGAATCTGTTGTCTAAGAATTCAGTGGAAAGTTATTTGTGAAGTAAGTTGACTTTTACGTCGAACTGTTTGAGTTCTTGTGGCCTAAAAAAGTCTGGCCGGTTGCTTAGCGTTAAAAAAAAAGGTAATGTTAGCTCTCCGTGAAGTAAGAATTTTAAACCTTTTTTAAAGAGCTTCGACAAAAGGGTTGCTTTAACCGCTTATTTTCTGTTTGCTGCATGAACCTCGACAAATATTTATAGGACAATATGAAACGGTAGAAATGCGTGTAAAGCGTATCGATTATCTTTTTTTTTTTTAATCAGCAAGAGAAATATAAGTTTTGTTTCATTAGTCTGTCATTATCTTGCCTCTATTTTCTACAGGCCTCTTCTATTCCGTAAAGAAGTCTGATTTCATCAGGCACATTATTCAGCAGCTTGAGTACAGCGCTCAGGATATGGCTGCCCAGACAGAAAAGGTGAGTTCCTCGATATATCACACCTTGCTTTTGTTCTTTTTCAAATAGGATAACAGCAGTAGCGTAGCCAGGGGGTGCCACACTGGGCGCAAAATGACACTCGACCACATCTGCCTGCCCGGCCCCCACTTCAGATCAAGGAAGTGCCCCCCCCCCCGGTACAAACGTATAAAAATTTCGGTCTGCCTACGCCCCTGGATAACCCTATAAAAAACATTACAACCCATATCTCGTAATTTTATGTACACATATGACTCGCCCTTATCAAAACACCACAGCCCGTATTCACAAAGACGCCTTACGCTAAAAGCTTTTCGTGAGAAAATATTTCAACCAATTACGATGTCGGATATATCATTAACTAAGGCAGCTGACCAATGGGAAGACGCACTTACGAAAGGGAAGTTCTGTGAATTCGGCCCCACGTTTTTTTACATCATACGAACCATGTCCAACGCGATCCCCTTATTATACGAACACATCAAGATCCAACACAAAAATTCTCGAGTTTCCATATATCTTGCGGAACAATTCCTGCGCGAATGTATAAAAACGCACGTATTTTTTCGTACAATCCTTATGAGTTCATAAAGTGTTATTTCTTATGGTACAAGGTAAGCTTGCAACTCATTAATGCTCTATAATGCTCTATAATGCAACTCTTTAATGCTCTCTAATAAATGGTTCGTCCACGAATTTATACTGAGATCGTTGAAGTATTCGCTCCTTTAGCATGGGCGGATAGACGGCAGCATCAATAGAAGGGAGTTAACAAATGTTTCTTTACACATAGAATTAAGCTTTTAGGGGGGCCAGAAGGGGGGCGGGAGGGCGGGAGCAGGAAGGTGGGGGGAGTCCCCTGGGTCGCCATTTCTGTATACGTCAGAGGCTCCTCGAAGAACCACTGCCCGAAGTATAACGTGTTTTATTTTTTGGTTTCCTCGCGGCTTGTCGTTTTACGGGTCTCATTTCACAGATCTCGCAATTTCCTTCTCGAATTCATCGCCCGCGGTTTTACATTGTCCTTTCATCGTGGCGTACGAAACGGGAAAGTTTCTGCGCTGAACGGAAACGACGAGCGAACGCTGGCTGTCTAAAATAAAATACGCAACGAAGCAAAAAAAACGCCAGGCCTGCGCTGAAATCGCAGCACAGTCACAGGGAAAGCTGGAAGAGCGGCGTTTCTAGAGCCCGTTGTAAGCTCTCTTGGGGCTACAATAGAAGTACACTAGAATGGTACCCACTATGCCATAAATCACAATTTTTGTGAAGTTGGGAAGCACCTACTGAGATATTATTCGTCATTCTGCGGAGAAACGAGGCACCAGCTACACGTCTGTAAGGCATTATGTGCACTTTGTTGACGCGACGACTGATGACGATGAAGAATTATGGCTCAGCCATTTGTAATGGGTTGGAAGCTTTAAACGGCCCACCAGTTATGCAATTTGCATTGGGTGACGCCCGGTCGCTATTTTCCTCTCCCTTCATGCTGTATAACATACGTTGACGTGGGAGAGAGACGGGGGGGGGGGGGGGGGGCGAAGACCTTTACTGAGACCCCGAGGAAATGGATTATGCGCTTATGGGCTTCCTTGGCAACCAACACAAGTGCACTTGCGAGGAACCCACTACACTATAAATCATTGTAATTTTACTGAGACCCCGAGGTTATGGATCATGCGCTTATGGGCTTCCTTGGCAACCAATACAAGTGTACTTGCGAGGAACCCACTACGCTCTAAATCAGTGTAATTTTACTGAGACCCCGAGAAAATGGATCATGCGCTTATGGGCTTCCTTGGCAACCAATACAAGTGCACTTGCGAGGAACCCACTACGCTATAAATCATTGTAGTTTTTGAGAAGTAGGGCAGCAGGCACTGTGCCATTTTTCGTCATTCTACGGAGAGCCGTGG
>NC_051179.1:70570970-70638606 GCF_013339695.2 Rhipicephalus sanguineus | reverse complement strand
GAGTCAGGCTGCCTTTCTTCATTCATGCCGCTCTGGCTTCCTGCTGAGCGGACAGCGAAGTACTTTTTCTGGGGAGGAAGGCTGTTTGCTTTATTTATCAGCTGAGTTGGTGAGTATGTCTTATCTTGATACAAGCATTCCGAGAGGCTGGTAAATAACCTATCCATTGCTTTAGACATTGCCTTTTCACTGCGGTCTCTATTGTTTGTGCGATATTTGCATCTGTCATGTATTTTGTCGAGCGGTAATCCCAGCATAACCTTGTGTCCTTTCCTTAATAACTGCCATTGCTTCTCTCCTAGAACATCGTCTTCTGTCCATTACTTCCAGTAGTTGCTTCTCTTGAAAATGAACGGGACAGCTAGAATAGTCCGCTCTATGAGCGCCCTCACATAGGCAGCACTTCTCATCTTGGGCAGTACAGTCAGAGTGTGTGTGACCCTCGCCACATATGCAACACCGTATTCCAGATTTACACCCACCAGCACTATGGCCAAAACGCCAACAATTTCTACACTGCAGGGGACGCGATGCTAACGGTTCAACCCTGAAGATTAGAGGCCAAGCCTTTATTTCCGATGGACATGATGTACCGGCGAAGGTTGCGATCACCGACTCTGTGGGTACTCTCACGTTGTCTACCACGCGATTGCACCGGTAGATAGCTATTACTCCGGCCATTGAGAGTTTCTCGAGTGTCTCAGAAGGGCTTAGTTGTGAGTCAACTCCACGTACTACACCGTTGGTGCATGCGAGATGGGGTGGAATGTATGCACTCACCGGGATAGAGGCAAATGACGAGCATTTCAGTAGATCCGCTACACATCTTTGTCCGGTGATCTGCATACAATACCTCCGCGGCCGAACTGTCGCACATCGGTGATGCTCTGATACTGAGAAGTTACCGCACGAAGTTGCTCCTGAATCGCCTTAGGGTTGTTCAACCGGATGTAACCACTACCCAAGGGCACCAGCGCAACGGGAATGCTGCTCACACCGCTGCGTAGAAAGAGATCAAGAGGTATATCATCCGCTCGAAGAGAGGCTGACCATGCCGAACTGCCTTGCCCAGGAGAGTTCTGGACTTGTTTGCGATCACTGGACGATCCCTGAAAATAGAACTAACACAGGTGAAAGTAAATACTCGATAGAAACAAAAGATATTAAGCTACCCGATTCTTAGCCACCAAAGAGGCGTTCTTCTTCTTGCCCGCCGAACGTTGTTGTTGTTGTTGTTGTTGTTCCTCAGACACTTGGCGCAACCCACTTAGGGGGATAGGCCATGAATCGGACGGTGCATTTCTCAAAGATTGGATTCGCTTCTTGAAAGAAACGGTTTTAAAAATTAACATTTTATGCGTTACACATCACCAGTACAACTTCATAAAGCTTAAAGGGGAAAAACGAAACGAAAGAAAAAGGGCCAAAAATACCTATATATACAACTGTGATTAGAGAAAGAAACGCTCTAAAAATAAACTGAGCTATGTTACACCTAACATTAAAATCTTTTAGTCTCTCGTAGGAAATTGCATACAGCGTCGAAAACACTCCTGTGGCTAAAACCAAGTACGGTAGCACCAAATGAAAGAACCACCGGAAGTGACAAATTTAATCCCATCTTTCGAAGGGGATCTTCTAGTATTCTTTTCCTTTGGATTTTAGAACGTGTGGCTCGATAGGCCGGCTGCCCCGTCTTTCTCTTCTTCGCACAAGCCCGTGTATGAACATCATGAACCAGCACGCGCTCTCTTCTTCATTGTCGTCTTCTGCTTCTCCCAGAACGCGTGCGCCCATTTCTCCGGCGTGGGGCGTAATAGCACTGATAGGCGAGAGAACGAGTACAGAGAGAGAGAGAAAGAAAGATAGAAAAAAAGAGAGAGAGAGCAAGTAGAGCCATGTCAAGTGAAGCAAGTATAACCCTTTACTGCACATTGTTGCACTTAAGCTATACATTCCAAGAAATGGCAATTAAAACAAAAGGAAAACCCGTTTGAAGCCGCCTATACACGTTGTTGCGTTTCCGCAACTTTGCTTTGAAGAAGGCACGTCTTGTGTTGCCACCAGTGCTCATCCCGTGCAACTATTCCGAAAACATCCACGGCAGACGTTGCACGCGCCAGCGTGCAGCGATACAGGTGAGTCTTGCCAGTTATAAGTGCATTGCCTAACGCGATAGAGCGTGGGAAAATTTCTTAAGCTCTGCTACACATCCAGCTGATTGTGTGGAGTCGAAAAAACATTGTCGTCTCGTAATAGTTTGTTCCTGGCGACGGAACGTTGCTCTGTTGCGCAAATGCAACAACGTGTACTACATGGGGCTTGTTCTCCTCAGAAATTGAAATTGGCCCCAAATGCTTCTGTGACAGAGCAATTCCGTCTGATAGTGAAGACAGCAACCTTCAGGGACTGAAGACGACCACGAGTGTAAATCAATTTCGATTCTACATGTGTGCAGCATGTTTTAGGTCGTATGTCCAAGTTTTCTCGTAGGAGTCCGGTGTATTCGCGCGCTACCGTGTCGCGTTGCCCCGGGTCTACACTTCTGTCTCTTCTTCTACGTCCTAAATTTTGGGCCATACCGCTAAAACACTGTGCTTCGTGGTGGTGTTCCGAGCATCCCCGGCTCTCGTGCCCTCGCGATCCTCTTCTCCTTCGTTCCTTGACCGAGCCCGGGAGTTGGAATAAAAGTAGTTCTGCCTGCTCTAAAATTACTCAGGCTTTGTTTAGTCTACGGCTACATATAGCTCTATTTCGCCACAAATTTTATTCGCTTTGTTGCGATCTGTTTCCTCCTCCCGAGATCCTCGGTGCCATAATACAACGGGCTCGACACATCGCCGGAATCATCCTATGGGGACCCCAGAGTATAGGCGTTCCTCCCACGCTACTCGCTCAATTCAAATATTAATAATAAATATGTTTTACTCTCTCTCTCCTTTGAATGTTCAACCTGATGTGGAAAGGCACTGCAAGTTTCCTGGCTGCGCGGAAATCTCCATGACGTACTGCTAGGAGTGTGGAAACGAGCTCTGTTCAACAAGCAAGAGCAATTGCTTTCTTTTGCACCACACTACAACATGAGTGCACCCACCCATATTGTCATGTGCAAATAAATATTTGAGTTCGGATAACACGGAGTAACTTTCCCCGTCAACTTGTTCTTTACTTGCTCTTTGTTGCAAATTTGCAACATATCTTTTAGATGCGAGGGCATCTCTTGCTCGGGGGCATGTCCCGCGGCATGGTAGTCCGCATTCACACTACGCATGCGCAACTCTCCTCCTTCCCTCACTCCAACAGCTGCGCGATACTCTCTCCACTTCTCTACCAGCACCTGCTTGCGCTTCTCCTGCGTTCTCGCTTCTGCTCTCGCGGCGCATGCGCATGCTCTCTTTCTCTAGTCTCCTCTCCTTCAAGTGGTAGAGCGCTGCGCGCGTTCAGTCCAGCGCTTGCTTCGGATGACTCCTCTGAAAATGCGGACTCGACATGCCGAAATTCTCTCCTGCGCAGAGCCGCGATGAGAGCCAGCGCATGCGCGTCCCCTCCCCCTCTCTCTTCTCTCCTACGCTGCCTCGCTCTCGCGTGCCTTGTCGACCTCGTTCGAAATTCTCTCAGCGCCGCGATGAGCGCCAGCGCATGCGCGTCCCCTCCCGCTCTCTCTCCTCTCCTACGCTGAATCCCTCTCGCGCGCCTGTCGACCGCGTTGCCCGCTCGCCCTGTGAGAATTAACGGCCAGGCTAGAGGGAAGACACGACGCGCGTAGTGTTCCTCTTCGCGTTCCACGACGCAAGGTTGGTAGCATGCCCGAGGTCGGTAGCATGCCCAACGATCGCCAACGGAACGCGATCGTGCAAGTGCTCCGGCTTCGCATCGCCTCATGGTCTCCTTTAGCGGGAGATGGTGTAATTTTTTTCTGCTTATAAGAGCTGTAAAAATCCACAAAATTTATTTTCGATGTTAGTACAGCTATTGTTATGCTTCTGTGCTGCTCCGCGAATGGTATTATGACGAAACACACAAATTGTGCAGTAAAGCGACACTATAGTATGGCGAGGGGTGGGAGAGAGAGATGTGAGAGGGTGAAAGCCAAGCCAGGACCAGACTACCAGCTTTGCTGTGGCCCAGTCTTGCGAGATTTAGTGCAAGCTGCGCTATTTTTTGTTTCCTTGCGCAAACATGTGGCTTGCTTACACCTCGTAGTTTCCACCCTGCTGCAACCAGCTTGTGAGATAGATTATAGACGCGGTGGTCTGGAAGATAGCAAGGGGTGTCACTCGGTAATCGTGCCGTTACAAAATGGCTTACGCTGTAACGTATGTGCTCTACTATGAGAGAGCGTTAAACTGTCCAGGCTACAGAATATCCTTCTCATCATCCCAGTCTGTTTGATTAGATGAAATGCGAACAATTTAGCATATCGCGTAATACATGGGAGAGCTTTATGTAACTGATGGCAGTGTACTTTGAACGAAAGATCGAAGAGTATAATGAACTCTATATGGGACCTCTGTTTAGCAAAAGTTTATTCCCTCATAAGACACTACGTGCGTCTACGGACATTTGGAAACAGTGTCTATAGGGAACCCAAGCTCAAGTTTGCGGCGCGACGACAGCGCCGCGGCAGCCGCGCTGCGGCTCTGTCGGAAAACACTGAACCGTCGCGCGGCCGACTCAAGCGCTGGACACATGGTGCGAATTCGGATGCGATTCGTCGTACGGCTGCTCGTGCCAACAGCCGCATCCGACAGACGCCCAACAGGTTCCATCAGCGTGCGGAGACGATTCGCACGCCGCACGGGCATCCAACTTGCTGAATGTAGCCGCGCGGCTGCCGCGTCGGTCTGACGGCCGCAGCCAATGGTAGCGCGGGAGACGCCTGACGTCACGCCTCTGGTGGCGCGTTTGTTGCTTGTTTGTTTGTTTGCGCGTTTGCTGCACTACGTTCGGACGGCTCCGATCATGAAAAACGTTGGATAAACTTTCTTTCTGACATCAAATAACCCATGACGTTTGAAGTGTGTCATTTGTGCAAGGCGGCGCCCGTTTCCGAACCGCTAGCGAGATATCGAGCCGTGATGGAAGGCCACTTCGCAGGTAACAGCCGCACCGGCCGTCTCGGCGAACCGGCCGGCTTCGCTTCCACCGTTGCTCGTCAAATCGAGGCCTACGAGAAAACCAATTGCGCATGTAAACGCGTGTCATCAGCGTAAAAGTTTTAATCGTGTTGATAAAAATAAGCGCTCGACGATCAGCTCGCATTTGATCGCGAACGGCGCTAGCGACAGCGTCCGCCTTGCTAGGCCTACGCTCGGTGTCGTGACAGGCCTACTCTCGGAGTCGCGAGTGAATGCGGGCTGTTGAGATGTCTGTCACTTGCGAAGGCGTAGCTTTATTGGCAATGTTCTTACAGAACGAAGCGTGGCAACGAAGAGGATGCGATGTCTTCCGAGCGTGCAAGCCGGGGTGCCGTGTGTGGGCGGAGCCTGCGCGCTGATTGCTCGTTCGCCCCCATGTGTCCTGAATCGCCGTATACCGCGTGCGGCGTCGCACGTCGGATCGGATGCCGAATCGCACCATGTGTCTAGCGCTTCAGCCCCTTTCACGGTAGCGGTAGCGCACGTGCGCTCGCGTTCTTCTCTCGGTGCGGTAACTGTGGGGCCGTCAGCTCGGCACGTTGAACCGAGAGGCTTGCTGTGCGAAGCTGCGCATTTCCACGATGGCAGAAGCGACCCCGCGGAAGCGCAAGCGTGGTCCGAAGTATTGCGGTTTAGTGGCCAGCCACAACAGTGCAGACAAGGCACACGATTCACGCGTTAAACTGTATCGGTTCCCGGGCGTGTCGCACGAGAAATAAAGGCGGCAAGCGTGGATAGCTGACAGCGCTTTCTCGCCTTCTATTTTGGCTGTCTGAGTTCATCGCTTTCGTTCGTTCCGACAACCTGAATCGGTAAGTAACGGGGCGCATGCACGCAGCGACTACAGTAATGATTACTCGCTGTCTTCTCGCATTGTTAAAGTCCAGTTACGGTTGTAGGTGAAGCAACTTTGTGTTTTGATTCCCCGTGCTCGTGAGACCTACCCGTCGTTGTTGAACGTTCACATTCGCGTTATACCGTTAGCGTTGCGCGGTTGGTTGAATTCAACTGAACTCCGCACATTGTCAGAAGTTCGGCGCCTGCATTTCACGCGTCGGGAAGGCTGCTTTATCACGCCGGAACGGACGTCTGTGCATTTTCAGCAAGCTTTGACATCGTTCTGCAGGTTTGCTTTGTGTATGGCACTTTATTGGGGTGATATATATTTAAGCCGCTAAATATAACTGGCACTTCATACATGCTTTGCAATTGCAACCTTGAATTAACCACCTTCTGACTTTGTGCGATTTTCTAGCCGCGTTCACGCAACAGGTTTTATACGCCTGTCAAGTCGGTATCATAAAAAGAGACCGCAAGCATGACGCGAGAGCCGAAAAAACGAGGCGAGCAGTTCATCTTGCTTCACAGTGGTTGAAGCTCAGCTAGCTGCCTCGCGTCTTAATCGGCGGGTGATTCTCCAGCGGCACGGAGGACTTGACTCTAACCTTCTCAGGAAGCAGTGCCATGGCCGTGTAATCTTTTTTTCGCACGCCGCAAACGTTTGTTCACGAAAGTACACGGCTGCTACTGTAAGCATGCCATATCAAAACAACAATCATATGATTCGTAGTCCACGCCGCAGAACATCGATAGCGTGTACGGCTTCATTTCGGAGTGCATGTGGACCATTATTCATCTTTAACGTGACAGAATGAGACTTACCTCGAGGTATACGTCCTACACGGTGTAATCGCGACTTGGGAAATGCATTTCGCTTTGAGTCGGGCGTGGTTGTCGTCGATCGTCTGCTCTTCACCGTTAACGTGATTGACGAGCTTTCCTCATTTTATCAAGTTCGCTTTTCGGAAGTGCCAGTCAAGCTTGAAAATCCTTTTGAAGCCGCACTGCAGGCGCTACATTGTGAGGCGCCGCAAGTGCACCGCGAGAGCTCTGCACGTGCACGGAAGCGAGCGGCAACGCGGTGGCGAGAAGGGAAAGCGCTCGCTGATCACGCCCCAGTTTCTCTATTTCTGCCAGAGATGGCGCTGCCTGTCAAGAGCAGCAGCGCCGCTAAGCGTTGCTTGGGAAGCCTATATGTCAAGTGGTCCTTCTTTACGGAATCGCAATTGGAGTCGGTTGTGTTTGGAAACTGCTAGCATACGCTATTCTGAAGAACCACCGCGCTTTCTCTGGTTTACCTACAGGTTACCTCCTGAAATATATTTATTTTCAGATGCGACATTAATACAAATATGGTACAGACGAAACTTTTTATTTGCTTTATTCGCTTCATTTAATCAAACATTACTGAATGACAGGTAATATTTCCAGATACTGGAGGTGTGGTTGAGCTTTGGCTGCCGTTGAAGTCTACCAGTGGTGGCGCGACCAGAACTGGCTCGTAGAATGAAATACAGTTGAAACCCGCAATAATGAAATCGGCGGGGATAGCACAAAATTTCGCTCTTGCGGGAATGTCGTTGGCGCGAGTATGTGGCAGAAAATATATGTAATTTACAAAAAAAAAAACACACTTTATTTCCAAAAGTCAATAAGTTTGCTTTGGCGGGCCTTACCATGCAGCAGTTTCATGCCTCTCGATCGGGAATCTCATTTGCCATGGCACAAAGTTCGCCCCATGCACTGGTCAGTGACGGCGGCACTGCGCTGTCACCAGTGCCGTCATCAAGGGCGCCTACAGACGAACCTTTTTCCGGCTCCGCTGTATCAGCGCGGATCAGCGCAGAATCGTGGACAGCGAGCTGCACACAACGCCGAATTATTCAGCAATGTTCATTTTTTTCCTGCCCTTTTCCACCTCAGTGATGATTGCAGTCTTATCTTCCAGCGTGATGAACTTCCGCTTTTACAGCGAAAGCTGTTATGAGATCATTTCACCGGCCATTTTTGGCGCCGTAGTTGTCCGCCGCCGCCGGTGTCCGTAACCAGTATCGCTCGAAGTAAGAAAAAAATGAAATAAGAAAAAAAATTCAGGATAGAACGAGGTTCGAACCAGGGTCCTCTGCGTGGGAGCCCAGTATTCAACCTCTGAGCCATGCCGGTGCTTGAAACTGCTTTGCAAAAAGGTCCTATATAGGCTTCATGTCGAAAAGGAACCACATTAGCGTATGCAATATAGCGTGGTAGAAGAGTAAAATAAGCACCAAGCGTCGCACAACGCGAATTCTGTAACCAGGCGTCACACAATGCGAAGTGCGCAACGAGTAGGTTGTTGAATGCTTCCAACCCATTACAAAGGGCTCTGCCATAATTCTTCATCGTCATCAGGCACAGCATCAATAAAGTGCGCATAATGCCTTACATGCGTTTAGCAGGTACCAACGCTCTCCGTTGAATGACAAAAAATGGCACAGTGCCTGCTGCCCTACTTCTCAAAAATTACAATGATAGCGTGATAGATAGGAGATAGCGTAGCGTAGTTTATAGCGTAGCGGGTTCCTCGCAAGTGCACTTGGATTGGTTGCCAAGGAAGCCCATAAGCGCATGATCCACTTCCTCGGGGTCTCAGTAAAGTTCTTCGTCACCCACCCCCCGTCTCTCTCCCACGTCAACGTATGTTATACAGCATGACGGGAGAGGGAAATAGTGACCGGGCGCCACCCAATGCAAATTACATAACTGGTGGGCCGTTTAAAGTTTCCAACCCATTACAAAGGGCTGAGCCATAATTCTTCATCGTCATCAGTCGTCGCGTCAACAAAGTGCACACAATGCCTTAGAGACGTGTAGCTGGTGCCTCGCTTCTCCGCAGAATGACGAATAATGGCTTAGTAGGTGCTTCACAATTTCACAAAAATTGTGATTAATGGCGTAGTGGGTTGTACTTTCTAATGTACTTGTATTGTAGCCCCAGGAGAGCTTAACGGGCTCTAGAAACGCCGCTCTTCCAGCTTTCGCTGTGACTGTGCTGCGGTTTCAGCGCAGGCCTGGCGATTTTTTCGTTGGAGGCGGCATCTTCGCAGGCAGCGAAATCGGACGAAGCAATCGCAACACACAGTTCACGTTGCACCAAGCGACCAAGCAAACGCTCCACAAATGGCTCTACACACGCGACCATGGCTGTGTTCCAATTCTGGACAGCATCGTAGACAGTCTACGCTGACAGCTTAGAAGACAGCATCGAGGTCATGTTGTCCGACAAATGGAACGCGCCTAGAAGACGTCTACGCGACGTGATGCCACCTAGCGTCGAGAAGAGAAAGCTAAGAAAAACAAACGTAAATGTTTTTTCTTTAGCCTCTTTCGTGTTCAAACCTATGAAAAAATTAACGTAGCTTACATTGAGCGCCTGGAAAAGTGCCTACTGGTGTACAGACGACCATACCGGCGAGATCCGAGCTACGCGAGCATTGCGCTGAGCCGCCATCTTGTTTGGACAGCAAAGTAGCCTGCATCGTTTTTGTCTTTCTCGAAGCTGTCTATTTTGCCGGCTACGTGAGAATTGGAATGGGACTTAAGATGGCCGCTGTCCACTTAGCTGTCTATTTAGCCGTCTACGTTGAGTATTGGAACACACCCTCCATGAGGAATGTGAATTTGGCTACGTATCCGCGATAACGAGCAGGTGTTTCGGCAAGCCATCATCATCATCATCATTGTCGCCAGCTTTATGTTTTTAGATGCGAAGTATCTTAAGGCGGAGCTCAATCCGGTGGTGGTGGTGGTGGTGGTGGTGGTGTGCGGCGTGACCACCCTTACTGCGCATGCGTATACCCTCTCCACTCACCTCCTCTCCACTCACCCTCTCCCCTCCCCTCTCCACTTTCCCTCTCCCCTCCCCCTTTCCACTCTTCCTCTGAAACGCAGGCTGGCCATGCCGAAATTCTCTCCTGCGCAACGCCGCGATGAGCTCGAGCGCATGCGCGTCCCCTCCGCTTCTCTCTCCTCTCCCACGCTGCCCCCCTCTCGCCCGTCTGTCGACCGCGTTCCCCGCTAGCCCTGTGAGAATTAACGGCCAGGCTAGATGGAAGATACGACGCGCGTAGCGTCCCTCTTCGCGTTCCACGACGCGAGGTCGGTAGCATGCCCAACGAACGCCAACGGAACGCGATCGTGCAAGTGCTCCGGCTTCGCATCGCCTCATGGTCCCCTTTAGCGGGAGATGGTGTAATTTTTGTAAACAACGATGGCGGCTGCTTCTTAAGTGCTCTGTAGCGATAGTTTCGCACAATTTAAGTGTAGCATGAATGCATTTCAGCAGTTTTTCGAATGTAGTTAATGTTGCGAGAGTAGATTATTGGCGCACTCGTGTTTCAAAAATTTCGTTAATGAGTGACTGCGGTATGAATATCATTCGTAGTCGCGAGTTACGAAATGCTTTGACTCCTATGGGCGTTCGCCGGTGCTCCGAAAATATTTCGTTGCGGTGAGAATTTCGTTCCCTTGCGATTTTTTTTATCGCGGGTTTCGACTGTAACATAAATGACATTTTTGCAGCAATGTCTCTACCCATCTCGGTACAAACCCAGAAAATGCCTGTGTGCGTGGTTATGAAACCCCTGTCGCAGAAATTCCGGTGTCGGTGGCGTTGTAGGCGAGCGGAAAATCCCGATGGATGCAAATAATAAAAATGAGGATTGGAGCAAGAGTCGAACCCAGACACTCTGCGTGGAAGTGTAGTATTCTACCACAGAGCCACGCAATATCTCGTAAGTGCCTTGGAAAAAAAAAAACCTATTCAGGCGTCATGTAGGGGCAACGTCAACTGTGGATGCAGTGTTGGCTATCCGCTTTTATAACAAAGTAATAAACATTAAAAATGTACTCCTATGACTCAGCAAGCTATATTCAAGCGTTGCTAGACCCCGGAGGGGTTCGCTGATGAATGCTACTTGTGGTATGCACATCATCGCACTTCGTCACGATAAAACTCACGTCTGTGCCCTAACGTGAGCGCTGACGTTACGTCGGACCATAAACTACCCTTTAAGCTTTGGCTGCTTCGCATGAAACCGAATCCCACAGTGCTTGGAATCTGCCGGAACTTTTTCTTCTCTGTCGATGTATGGATCCTGCCTTCAGGGTTGGAGGCATGGCAAGCTTTCTGCGCGTCACCTGGTTTTGCGCTGCCTCCGGGATCGGCACCCCTTTGACCATGCGATGATTTCGTGGGATGACGGCGCAAATTTTGGCGAACTGTGGCGTCATGATGACGTCATCATGCCGTAATACCTGATCCCGTCACTGTGTTTGACGCCAGTGAGACCGTTACCCTTCTTCTCGTTCACTGTGCCACGGCACACCCAGGTGAGCAACAGGTGACGTAAGCACTAAGCAGTCCCGCGCTCTTATACAGGAGAGGGGAGGAAGAAGGGATCAGCGAGCGACAGGGTGTGACGTCAACACGCCAGACATTCGCGGTCATTTATATATAGCGTATTTTAATAAGCTATAAAAGACCTTAATGTCCACCTTATCACATACAACCCTTCGCTTAAGCCATTCCATCCCTTTTGTTCGTGTGCCCGGTTGTATTCCTTAGGTGAATTTAATGTTTTGCGCACTGCCGAAGCCACGTAGAAAGAGAACAGAATTTTGGGCTAGTTGGTTTGTTACGTTCATTGAAGCCATAGCGCTGATAAGACTGGGACCACAGAAAGAGGACGGAACGTGCGCTCGTCCCGTTCTCTTTCTGTGGTCCCTGTCTTATCAGCGCTATGGCTTCAATGAACGTAGGAAGAAGCGCGTCGTTATAACACTTGCTCCGCCTGGTCCCGCAACGATTCCAGCTGTGTAGTTGCTGTTTATAGGAATTTTTACTAATTATATATGACTCAAATTTTAAGTTATGACATGCCTTAGTGTCCACTCTATCATACACAACCCTTAAGCTAACCCATTCCATTCCTTTTACTTTTTTTTTTACTTTTAGTAGGGTCATCGGACAACTCGCACAACAAGCTGGTTGCCGCGATGTGGAAGCTACGGGACTAGTTAGCCAATAGGAACAGCGGACACCCCCTCACGATGTGTTCATCCGCGCCGCGTCGTCTGCTCAGCATCTCCGTGGCGTCTGCGCTCATGCGTTGGGAGAGTAGAGCGGGCACACGGCAGCAAGCAGCGTTAGCGTTGGGCAGCAACGGTAGTGCCGGAAAAAGAACAACAAAATGGCGGCACCCGTCGAAGCTATTCAGGGGCTTTAGTCGAAGCTGGTTCCAAAGCTGTGCCTAGAAATTATGAAGTCTCTTTCGTGAGCTGTGTGGGCCGTAAGCTCTAAACCGACGCTTGCGTTTGCGTTATATTTGCGTCCTGACGTTTCGACAGCAATGTATTGGTGTCTATTTTGCACGGTTTCCAAGATTCATTATAAAATTCTCGGGAACAAGGCCAGGCGTGGCCGAACAAACAGCTGATCTCGATAATAAGAACAAAACGTACCTGACACTTCGTACTCAGCGTGAGATGACACAAAGCGATAGCCGATCCCACCTTTTATTTATTGCTGACAGGACAGTGGCCAAGTAGCAAGCGCGAGTTTGCATCGAAGCGGGCGGTCGCGTCTACACGGGCGCTGACATGTTGGTTCGCCATCGCAATTATTGGCAGTTAGCGATGCACTAATTAAATGCTTATGACGTACGTGTGAATCGTGATTGTGAATTGTGATCACATATTGCTGTGATGCAACACGTGCCAAACAAAGGCAGCTGTCTTAACCTTCTTCAATTATGATGCAATTGCAGAAATAAGTATTACAGCAGAGCTGTTGTGCTCGAGGTTGGCCGTGTGTTGTAGATAGAAAATTACCATCATCATGAACCGCCACGCGCTGTCTTCTTCATTGTCGTCTTCTGCTTCTCCCAGAACGCGTGCGCCCATTTCTCCGGCGTGGGGTGTAATAGCACTGATAGGCGAGAGAACGAGTACAGAGAGGGAGAAAGATAGAAAAAAAAAGAGAGAGAGAGAGCAAGTAGAGCCGTGTCAAGTGAAGCAAGTATAACCCTTTACTGCACATTGTTGCACTTAAGCTATACATTCCAAGAAATGGCAATTAAATCAAAAGGAAAACCCGTTTGAAGCCGCCTATACACGTTGTTGCGTTTCGGCAACTTTCCTTTGAAGAAGGCAACGTCTTGTGTTGCCATCAGGGTTCATCCCGTGCAACTATTCCGAAAACATCCACGGCAGACGTTGCACGCGCCAGCGTGCAGCGATACAGGCAAGTCTTGCCTGTTATAAGTGCATTGCCTAACGCGATAGAGCGTGGGAAAATTTCTTAAGCTCTGCTACACATCCTCCTGATTGTGCAGAGTCGAAAAAGCATTGTCATCTCGTAATAGTTTGTTCCTGGCGACGGAACGTTGCTCTGTTGCGCAATTGCAACAACGTGTACGTGGGGTTTGTTCTCCTCGGAAATGGAAATTTGCCCTGATTGCCTTTATGACAAGAGTAATTCCTTCTAATAGTGAACACAGCGACCTTCCGGGTCTGAGGACGACCACGAGTGTAAGTCCATTTCGACTCTACATGTGTGCAGCATGTTTTTTAGGTCGTATGTCCAAATTTTCTCATGGGAGTTCGGTGTATTCGCGCGCTACCGTGTCGCTTTGCCCCGGGTGTACACTTATGTCTCTGCTTCTGCGTCCTAAATTTTGGGCCATACCGCTAAAACACTGTGCGTCGTGGTGGTGTTTTATTACATGCTTCACTCTGCCCGCAGTTCCGAGCATCCCCGCCTGTCGTGCCCTCGCGGTCCTCTTCCCCTTCGTTCCTTGACCGAACCCGGGAGGTTTAATAAAAGTAGTTCTGCCTGCTCTAAAATTACACAGGCTTTGTTTAGTCTGCAGCTACATATAGCTCTATTTCTCCACAAATTTTATTCGCTTTGTTGCGACCTGTTTCCTCCTCCCGAGATCCTCCGAGCGATAATACAGCAGGCTCGACACATCGCCGGAATCATCCTACAGGGACCCCAGACTATAGGCGTTTCTCCCACGCTCCTCGCTCAATTCCAATATTAATAATAAACTTGGTTTACTCTCTCTCCTTTGAATGTTCAGCATGATGTGGAAAGGCACTGCAAGTTTCCTGGCTGCGCAGAAATCTCCATGACGTACTGCTTGAAGTGTGGAAACGAGCTTTGTTCAACAAGAAAGAGCAGTTGCTTTGTTTTGTACCACACTACAACATGAGTGCACCCGCTCATTGTCGTGTGAAAATAAATATTTGAGCTTGGATCACTCCGAGTATCTTTTCCCTTCAATTTGTCCTTTACTTGCTCGTTGTTGCAAATTTGCAACATACTTTTTTTCTGCTTATGACAACTGTAAAAATCCACAAAAGTTATTTTTCGATATTAGTACAGCTATTGTTATGCTTCCTTGCTACACCGCGAATAATATTATGACGAAATGAAAAATTGTGCAGTAAAGGGACAGTAGCTTCGGGTCCTTAGGATAGTTGTGAAAGCTAACGCCTTTTTCAAGAGCGGACGGAGTACACTGAGGTGACGGAGTCACCATTGCGCAGCACGCGCCGCCGAGACAAGCGGCCGCATTTCCACGAAACAAAGAGCTGTAGTTCTAAATGAACGTTAAAAGCGGACCAACGTTTGTTCGAACAGCGTCAGTAGCCACCATACGCAAGATAACCAACTGAACTGATTTTTTGTTGAGATTTACCACAACGGTGGTTTCAACACGGCGCTGGGCCTACGTAGCAGACGAAAGCGCGCGAATCCCCGCTCTGACGTCATACAGGCGCCGTTCACAGCGCCGCCACCGGTCGCACACCAGGCCAATAGTATGGCAAGGGGTAGGAGAGAAAGAGGTGAGAGGGTAAAAGCCAAGCCAAGTCAAGCCAGGCCAAGCCACGACCAGCTAGGTGCTCATCAGCTCTGCTGTGACCCAGCCTTGCGAGATTTAGTGCAAGCTGCGCTATTTTTGTTTCCTTGCGCAAACACGTGGCTTGCTTACGCCTCGTAGTTTCCACCCTGCTGCAATCTGCTTGTGAGATAGATTATAGACAGGGTGGTCTGGATGATAACGAGGAGGATAACTCGATAATCGTGTCATTACAAAATGGCTGACGCTATAACGTATGTGCTCTACCACGGCCGCTAAATTTACTATGAGAGAGCGCTAACCGTCCCGACTGCAGGCTATCATTTCCCATCATCCCAGTCTGCTTGATAATATAAAATTCAAACAATTTAGCATATCGCGTAATCCATGGGAGAGCATTATGTCACTGATGCCAGTGCATTTTAGGGGCGAAGCTCCTTATAGCGGCACCCGTTCGTCCCTCGTAGCGTAGTATGTAACCAGTCTTACGCTTTGACCTGCAAGGTGGTGCCGGTGGGAGATTTTTCCTGTGCGTTGTTGAACAATAAAAAATTCGCAGCGTTGGCTAAAAGCCGACTTCTTCTGTCTCTCATTCCCATTAGCAGCCATTCTTTACCTCCAGGTAGTGCCTGTTGAGATTTCTCCTGTGCGTGATTAAGCAATAAAATTTTGTTCAAAACGCCGTTGATTGATGAAATAAACCAACAAAAGACGCCAGATGTTTTGTAAAAGCAAAACGAAAGAACGCCAGATGTTTCTAAAGCAAAACGAAAAGACGCCAGCTGCTTAACGAAAGACTCCAGATGTTTTCTAAGCAATGGTTTTCTAAACAATGAAAATTCACAGCGTACATGTAAAATTAAAGTGCGCTGCAAGTCGTCATAACTCATCGAACCTTTAGCATAAAACGCTCCCGATCTCACGTCGGTGATGATGTACTGGGCAGAATTCACGGAAGATTCACGGTTTACCGATGAACCTCCGCAGCTTCGCCCACTCATCATCATTCACTCCGTGGATATGCTGTGATTTTAACGCGGTAGCGTTAGAGAGCTCGTGTCGCAGAAATTCCGCTGTCGGCGTCGGCACCGTTGGTTGTGAGCCAAAAATCATCCGTGAGCGAAAAATCAAGAAAGTAGCAAATAAAATAAACGATAAAATCTTCGGTCCCAATGAGGATCGAACCCGGGCCGTTCACGTGGCAAGCAGGTGTCTTACCACAAAGCCACGATGTTGCTTGCAGCTGCTTCGGACAAAAACACTACATAAATGTCATGTAGTGAAAGGAGTCTCGACGCATTTTGTTCGGCAGGTGTCACGACGAAAAGGAGCCCATACGGTAGGCGCATTCGCGAGGCCATCAAACTACGTCGAAAAACGCCGGGATAGTGCAGCCATCGCCGCTAAATACACACACGAACTTTCAAAACAGCTCTAAAAATGCACAACTATGTCCATCTAGAGGAAAACATATCAAGCAAACGCAGCAAACGCTAGATAATGTGTTGCCATCTGTGAGGCATTGTGAGAAATATGTCTCGACTTTTCATGGCATCCGAGAGGGCCGGCGCGCGGCGTATATCTTGGAGGCCATGCGACTCTTGCTTTAGATCGAAAGCCTGTAAAATTCGCGCGCGTGTGTGCGTGTGTGTGTGTAACAATACACGTTAATAAGTATGCACTTAGTGGTTGAAGTGCGCACTAGGGGCCGGATTTCGCTATCGCGTTCAACTCTTAAAGGCGAAGCTTAAGGGTCCCCCAATTTTTTTGAACGAAAGATCGAGTATTTGATCGTAACGTTCTCTATGTGGGAGCCATGTTTAGAGTTCATTCCATCAGGACGCTCCCGACACTTCAAAATACTACCAGCTAATCTAATCTACATGACCGCAAAAGAAGCCAATTGCGTGTCAGAACTGCTAGCATACACTATTCTGAAGAACCACCGTGCTTTCTCTGGTTTACCTGCAGAAGACCTCATGAAATATATTTATTTCCAGATGCGACATTAATATAAATATTGTACACACGAAGCTCTTTATTGGCTTTATTCGCTTTCTTTAATCGAACATTGCTGAATGACAGGTAATATTTCCAGATACTGGAGGTATGGTTGAGCTTTGGCTGCCGTTGAAGTCTACTAGTGGTGGCGCGATGTCATGGATGGAACGTGGCCTCCGCGATTAGTTCCGGAAACGTGTGTTGCTGGAGCTAATCGCGGAGGCTACGGTTGGAACAATCTTTGTATAGAAAAAAACATCCACGCAAAATCTCCTTTGGGAATTGACTAATACGTTTATCACAAGCGGGCATTTTCGATAGCGATCAGGGCTGATCCGGATCAGGTGCGGCGACACGGTCACTTTTAAGCGGGATCAGGCACGATCGGGATCGAGTTGATCGCGATCTGCGCGTGACTGACGTCAGCGCCAAATTCGATCCGGATTCGTTTGGACCGTGTAGCGTGGCCATTGTTGATTGCGATCAAGAAATCCGCTCAGGATCAGCCCTGATCGCAATCAAAAGTGCCCGTGTAACACCGCTATAGGTGATGCTTAAGCGCATCGCTTAAATGTAGGTTGCCGCCTTCCCTAGAACGCTGCGTTCGGGCGTCATCGGCATGGCGTCTTTCATCTTCTTTCTAGCGTTCTTCAGAGTCTGGAACATCCCCACAAAAGGCGCATCCGGCGACTCCGAAACGCGAGTTTGCCATTAAGTTTTCGCAAAGTCAAAACTTTCCTGATGTATGCAATCCTCCATGTCAACTTTAAATCTTGAGCTAGAGAGGGTTTTTATTCCAGTACCACTATATTCGATGAAACCTTAATTTACAGTGCTCTATTTTTACACACTTGTTTTGCAAGAACTGCCTACGAATTTAAAGGTAAACGCTTTTTATGAAGGCTTCGTTGAATTTCGTGGTAGCGGAGTTAAAAGCCCTCTCTAGCACAATATGTAAAGCCAACATGGTAAAAGGAAAGCTTTGCCTATGCGAAAATTCAATGCCAAACTCGTGTTCCGGTGGTCGCGGGATGCGCCTATATGTCTGCGCTAACGCTTCACCTAAACAACTCCCAAATGGGATTCCGCGTGGATTTTTAAATTTGTTTTGCACAGCAGGTAAAAAAAATTGTTCGGCTCGGATATATTCGCATTCTTCAAGCCTGGATGACTAGCTCAGAGGGTAAGACACTCGGCTTTTCTTGTTTATTTAAATGCCTGTTTTTCGAAAAGACAGAACATGTAATGTTTGAGAGGTCGAACAGTTTAGAGTTCAGCGCTTGTTTGTCCCTTTAACTGCGTCCGTGCCTTTCGTGCGCGCTACGCTATTATCACAAATAGTCTACAGCACGTCCAACTTTCAATTCTACTGCTATTTCTCGAGACTTCAAACGTCACGGAGCTTCATTTAACGCAGTACAAATGTACGACAAATCAAACGACAAGTCGAATATGTCATGGCAGCACTATAAAGTATACAGGCAAGAGGGGAAAAAAAAGCTAAAAACGAAGCGATGACGGCAGTAGACCGTTGCTCTGGATAGCGCTATGCATAGCCACCAGGTTGTGACACAGCTCGAAAGCGACGTCTTTCCTCGCGCCTTTTTCTGCAACGATGTCTTCGTGGCGTATAACTTTTCCCTGCGGGGTCTTGGAAACAAAGGACCGAGCAGTTGTATGTCTTGATGGAGAGATTGCAACCAGAACGGTTTCCACAGAAGAGAGTACCTTCAAGGTCGCGCCTCCCCTGATGGACTTTGTGGCGCCGGCTTCGGAATAATGCGAACGGGAGCGCTCTATAGTATATGCCTCCATAAGTATTACGGACCTTGTGACCCTTGGCGACGTGTAACGTGTTTATCTGCACTGAACAATAAGCCACGTTTTACTCAGATGCACGAGGCAGCGTCACACACAACCTCGTCTTTCTGAGAATGACACAACAGATCGAGTGCCCCCTTCTTCCTCTTTTTCCTTTAAACACAACCGTACGAAGCCAACAGATAACGAAGCCAAAGAAAGTGTGGGGAGCGTTTCTGGTAGTTTTTAACCGAAGTGTAGTAGTTATGAGATAATGGGAAACGAAAACAACTTGCCGCCGGTGAAGATGCGAAGGTTGTGGTTTCGCGCCCCACCGGTGGTACATCGCTCTTTCGTCCTCTTTTAGTTCCCTTTATCTCATATTTACTACACTCGAATAAAAAAAACTTCAAATAACGACGGCCCCGATATGCTTTTCTACATTCATTAGCTTTTTCGCTTCTTATATATATGGTCGTCTTTATGCATTGCTCAGCGCAGTTTTGTAAACCAAAATGATGCACGAAAAAACGGTGCACTATAAAAGGGCGGGTGTTTTGTTTTTTTGTTTACTGTATATTCACGAAAGAAGAGAAAATAACAAATAGAGACATACCACAAGAACACTCCGTGCACGACTATGAGAAGAACCACGAATGAAAAAGAGAAGAAAAAATTGCGAAGGACTTTATCTGCACAGAGCCTTCCCGCATTTTTGTTTTGTTTTGTTTTTCTTTTCTCAAGTTGCTTCAGGTTGGAGCGAACTGCCAACAGATGCTAAAAGGCTGGGGGTGTAGCGAGAAATTTTCTTCTGAGTATTGGGCGGGGGGTTCGGCTTTCCGTTATGTGCTCGTGTGTGTGCTTGTTCGTGTGCGCGTATATACTATACACACACAAAATGTAAAAAACTTTCGGGGTAATTGTAGAATAAACCATTCGCGGGAAGGGGGGGGGGGGAGCTGAACACCCCAAATCACTTCCGCGGTTACGCCACTGCTACAAAAGTAACAGAAATATAGATTTCGTTTACGTCTTGTTCATATGCGCGATGTGCACTTGCAGGCTTTCTATTTTATGTTGCGGTTTAGCGCATTCGCAGAACCTATGGTATCCCAGCGTGGCGTCCCATCAGCTATATAGAAGTACAGTGATCATTCATGTAAACTCGTACGTCCATAGCTTTCTCGTACTGCGTCTCCGGAGCGTATACGCCTAAACGACCGTCTACGAAACGGTAAATTTTTGCCCGGATCCACCGACGTATACATTCGCTTCGTGTTTTCGCCTCGATGGCCGAGAACAATTAAAATACAGCCTGCCAAGTTCTCGGGTGAAACTGAGTCGAGTAAGACTGTAGGCGCATGATCTGTCACGATTATTATTTTCTTACCCCCGGACCCGATCCGTCTAAAGACAGTATACTTGGGAATTCGCCTGTGAAGTGAACCGGATTCGACAGCGTCCCATGGTCCGCTGCTCACGCCTCGGTGATCGGCGGCCGGACGGAAAATAAACCGCTCGTGTTTGTAGTCGGCGGTCTGTCGAAGCTATGCTAGTCTCTGTTGTGTGTGTGGAGAGGTGGGGGGAGGGGGGGAGGGCTGCAAGTAGGTTAAGTATGCACGCAATGGCAGAGGCCGGGCATCGTTGTCCCGTGTTCCCGCAGAGTTTGAACGAGTGCAGCCGTGCGTCCGCCACCCCCACTGTTGAGCACACTCCTACCCTCTCAGTCATTCGCTTGAAACCACTCGCGTGCGCTTTTATAGGTGTACTCGTCCCGAACTTTGCGTTGCCGTGAAGCTATGCACTCGGGTAGGTTTCCACGGGCACGCGAACATTGCGTGTCGTGGCTATACGCACCACGGCAGTGTACGTTGTACTAATCAACTTTAATAGAATGGAAACTTGGGCTATTTTGGAATATTGACAGGGTTGATACAGAGCTGAAAGACGAAGACTTTAAACAGCGCTTGTCCTGTGCTTCCTGTTTTCTACGCCTTCGTCTTTTTGAGTGCTGTAATCAACCATGTAATCCGCTTTAGTTGCGAAGCACTCCATGGGAAGAAATCTGGTGCTTCACGAGTAGTTCTTGGGTCAGCGTAAACAGCGATATTTTCAGGGTTAAAATTGGCTTAGATACCCCTAGTGGTGTAAAACAGGAGATAATGGGTGTCACATAGAGCTGTTATCAAGGCGCAATATGAACTACAAGACTAATTAATATGGAAAATAAAAACTCGATTAGAAAATTTTAACGGACTTTTGGGGAGCAAGGGGACAATTATGGACGCATATAATACCATAAATTGAAAATGTTCGCAAGCACCAAGTAATGTCGGCTAACTGTTGGCTGCTATTGGCTAACGTTGGTATCGTTCGCTAATGTTACCAATGCGTGGCATGAGCAGATAATACGCTTCGCTTATATACTCGACTGTCGCCCTTTAAGAAATCCACCTCAATTTCTTTTTGCCACCTATAGTGGTGTGTGAGGTAGCTGGGTGGGTTAATTGGTTATTCACGTTGACAATAAACAGCTTTAAGAAACACGTGGACGAAAATCGGACACTGGACAAGCGCTGACTTCCAGATGATTGTTTCATTGACGTGAATGCATTATATTTGCATGCGTGGGAACAGTTACAAAGAAACGCGCAACTGGCCACTGTGATTGTCTTTTTTTTCCTCTAGGTATTCTTTTGCTGTTTCAATGTCAGTGCAACTGTTTTCTTTGTAAGCGTTCTCACACATACATATATAACGCACTCATGTCAATAAAGTAATCAATTGGAAGTCAGCGCTTGTTCAGGGTCTGCTTTTTGTCCACGTGTTTTTTCGCGCAGTTTATTATCACTAAGGGTAAGAGAGAGAGAGAGAGAGATGGGAGAATGGCTAGGGTGTTAAGCTCTGTTAAATAATCATGATACGTAGTTCCTAGACAGATATGTTATGAGAACAGCCAGAAACGTGTGCCGTTCTGCAGACTCACAATCCCCACAACGGCCGAAGAAGGAGCGCGGCGGCTGCGCCGTGACCGCAGAACTTGAATGGTTTTTCCACCGTGTTTTCCACGGTTCCCATTGGGTCCCGTAGAGCGTATCCCCATTGCAACTATATGCCTCGTCCTCGGGCAAGCATCAGTGTAGCGCGCGCCGCTCGCTGTTTGGGGCAACCTCAGCGCGTTCAAGGCAACTGGCCGGGGTCGCCCACGGGTCGTAGGGGCCGTCCCGCCGGATAACGCCGAGAGTTTGCAGTTTAAAAGAAAGAAAGGCACTGCGGCTCGTATGCATGCATATGAGCGCGGTATATTACACCATTGTCTTCACTTGACTGCCTCAACCTCCGATTGTTTCGTCGAAGCACGTCTTTGTTTGTTTCTTTTTTGTTTTGCGAGACCCAAGAAGAGTCCGTATAGCCTCGCTTTTGACTAAACAAACTGGTTTCGCCAAATAGCGCGTGCTCATCGAACAAATGACCTATTTGTGCAGGCTCATCTTCTCGAAACCTAACGCTTTCTTTTTTTAAACTCATGCGCAGTCCTTCACTAATGTCGCATACAGCAAATGAGTAAGTAAGGGACCTCCGGTCTAACCATGCCGTGTAATCTTCGGCCCGCGAATTTACTGACGACCAGGAGGATAACAAGCTGTTTACGTACGCTTCTCGAATTACCGGAACCGTGCATTGCGACAGAACATCGGGTGTGTGTCGTGCCCAAAAAAAAAAAGTCACAGTTTCGCCGCAAGGGCGAAGCAATGAATGCGATAGCAAGGAACTAATAGTCTCAGTTGGAACAGCGCTTCTGTTGCAAAGGCGGCCGAAGCAGCGAAGGAAACTAGCGTGCTTCAAGTGTCGAGCTGTGACACCTGATAGTTCGCGCTCATCTTCTGTTTGTTCGTTTGGCGGCGTCCCTGAGCTCGAGTGACATTCGTACGCGCCGTAACATGAGCGCGGACATCACGGTGAAAGCGTGAAACATTCCTCTACCCCTCGCCACGAGAAAACCGCGCGAGCAGACAGCGGAAGAGCAAGCTTCTCCCATGCGCAAATATAAGAAGAAGCGAGCGAGCTCGCCGACGACTTTTAAATGCGCCCGTCGGGATCCTAGCGCCACCTCGCTGGTAATGAAGAAACGCTTATTATCGCCTGCTGTCTCAGAGTCCGTCCAGCGCTAAATGGTGTGTATATAACGCTCGCCGTTAGCTACGTGGAGGATCTGCGTTTCGTGGCGTAGTGGATAGCGCCGCTCGCTGCGGATCAAGAGGTCCCTGGTTCGATTCCGCGCTTCGGAAGCATTTTTCTGAGTTATTTTTCTTTGGGGCCTTTATATATATATACATACTTATACATATACGGTGCATGACGGCGGCGACGGCGACGGCGACGGCAAAATCCAGCCGAGACTGTCCATATAATTGCTATCGCAATAAAATGCGTGTTGCAGCGCGCGTCGTTCATCAGCGAGCTCTGTTTCTGGAAGGAAGCATGCGCTCTTTCACTGTGCGCGGCCTTGAACGCTCAAGACTAAGCCGAAGGCACGGAGCTGTGGACATTAGCCGAAAGCGCTTTCCTTGCCTTAAGCCAACGCAACCCAATTCTTGCTTTACTTTTGAGCGACCATTCTGTCAGAAGTGTCGACTCAGTCTATATATAACACAGCGGAAGCTCCGCCCCCTACTCAGCTCCGCAGCAACTGAGGAAGTATAATTGCGACTAGCCTCCTCACATGTGTCTCTCTCATTGGCCCATTCAGTGAGGTTGTGGTGTCCTCCGCGGATGGCGTATTCGGATGGTCGTTTCCGAGCGCTCTAGAGCGCTCTGAAAAGTGCATCCGCGCGTTTGGACGGTAGAAATCGAGCGTTTGGACCACGTTCGGATGGTTCTTTGTTTGGACAGCAGCCAACCGAATACACCATGAGAGACGGTTACTGCATTGCTCAATACCCGTCTCCACCTCTTCCTAAAAAAATCTTCAGCCCAATCGTTAGCACCAGCTACTTTCTGTCACTTCTACTTTAAACTTTGCAAAAGCTGTATATATACTTAAAAGGACTTAACATCGTGGTTTAGCGCTAAAAAAGACAGACACATGTGAGAGACAGGGCAGGCGCTGTCTCTCACATGTGTCTGTCTTTTTTAGCGCTAAACCACGATGCTAAGTACTCACCAACTCGCCCAACAAGTTCTTATTAAATACTTAAAAGGACTTCTTTTTGCGTGAGTTGGTGCTTGCATTGCTTAGGCACACTTGACTGTGTCGCAAAATGCATTTCTTCGGTTTCATTCCCCCCTTTTTTCACGAAATGTATTTGGCGCCACAGTCAAGTGAACCTAAGCAATGTATATATACTTCTCGAGAATCTCGTTCTCGTGGCGTCTGTTGCCCGAACTGTCCACGCACGTTCGAACAAACTGCCACATGTTTCGCTTTCGCTATAGGAGGCAACGCGTCGTTGTTGCGATATAATATAGAACGACAGAAAGTTGAGCTAGTTGGTAAGAAATCATCATAAAATAAGGCAACGCATGCAGTGCAAACATGGGCACAAGTTGCCTTGCTCTAACTATTCTCTTGTGTTCGTGTTTGCGTGCCTTGCCTCCTTATATACACGATAAAATGAATATATTGAGAGTTGTGGCGTTGTGGTAGTGCAGGCAGCAGAATCATCGCGCGTATCCACCATCAACACACGATGCATGCCGGGCGAGCCGACGTACAACTCAGGCGGGGTGCACGCTGCGGCGGCGGCGGTGGTGGCTTTCGGACCACACAATCATAGGGCGGCGGCACCGGCAACCGAGTGCCCGCTCTTCATTACCGTGGCCTCGATTGGGGCCTCGCGCGCGCGGCGACGCGGACGCCACGCAATCGCTTCGCACCACTTCGCACAGCAACAGCGCACGGGCGCGTCCGACCCACCACCACGTACTGCGAGGTGCAGATGCGCGCTCGGCCGGCGTTTTAATAGCGGGCAGTGGCGGTGGAGGGGTGAACTATTTCTTTATTTTGAGAACTATTAAATCTCGGAAACTGTTAAATGAGTTTGCCGGCTTCACCGCAAGCTTCAAATTGTTCAGTGATCAAAGCCCGATAACTCAATATGAAAAAGCTTGCCGGTCATGAAACACGTTTCTTAAAATCGAAATGTCGATATAAAAAAACAAAACAAAACGCAACAACATGGCACAATTCTGCAATTAGCTTAATAAAGGCGATGGAGTAGTACAAAATAAATGAATGGACACACAAGGACATACTTAGTATTAATTCAGACACTCAATACATATTATTTCTCTCTCTCTCTCTCTCTCTCTCTCTATATATATATATATATATATATATATATATATATATATATATATATATCCGACGACCAAAGAGGCAGGGAGGTTAACGGTGAGGCAATTATCCAGTTTGTTAAGAACAAAAAATAAGTGAGAGAGAGAGAGAGAGAAAAAAAATGGGCATGTTAAATAAACACAGGAAAATTATAACTACCCGCGAAAGTCAACGAGGTGGTTGGTAGCAGAAACTTCGTAGATAAAACATCATTTTATGAACCGCCATATTGTGGAACCAAAAGCTGCAGTGATTGGCCCTTATTAGCACCTGCGTAGGAGGCGCAGACATAGCATTATGTAAGTTTCGTGCAGAATCCACAGATTTCCGCTGATTCGGGCCGCAGATTATATGTAAAAACATGGCTTGATCCCTCCGTCATAGGAATCGGAATAACACGAAAGTAAAACGTGCCCCTATAAAGTAACTGAACGTTTACTGTACATTGATATAAGAGAGTTTGCACAACGTATATTGATGTCTGGCAGCTATAGCACCGTTTAACGTGGATGCACCCACTTTGATGCTTGGTGGTACATCTCCATGCCGACGACTAACGTCCATGTTAAATTATTAAACAAACCCTTGTGATAGCTGTCGTAGTTAACGGGGAAAGCGTAACCAGAGAACGAGGTGTGATAGCCAGAAGAGCGTCGCATATTGGACGCAGAACCTCGTCGCCATCCCGCGGCATGTTAAAATGTGATTGAACACCAAGGCCGGACTAGAGGGAAACTCAAAGCGTGTTGCCAACCCAGTAGCCCGGCCGCAATTTTTCTCGGGGCGAGCGCGTAGGCGGGGAACGCGGTGTTACAGCCAGGTGAGGCAAGCGCTGGGAAGTGATGAGCGCGCATTCGGTTATTCCTCCTGTTATACTCAAGTTGCTGAACAAAAATTAGCGCACCGAGTAGCTCAACTGCTCCATATCGCCGGATGTGCTAAGGCAATAAATAAATAAATTTATTGTAAGACTAATGATAGCTACAAATTTGAAATTGACAATGATGCGTGTGCGTACAAGAAGGAAAATGTGCTGCTCAAAAGAATAAACGACATAAAAAACACAGACGTTTCTTTAATGACGCAACACGTATCTGTCGAGGTGCGCGATCGCTTTGCAGCAATGCGCGAGTGAAAGTGCACAGGATTTGCACGGCGGCGCACGGCAGAGGCGCGTTGCTCTCGACGCAGCGCTCACACGGAGTGGCAGGCACCGCACGCGTTGCGCTATTTTCGCAAGGCGCACCTGCCGGCTACCTCTGTCGTAGAGGAGCTCAGATGGAAGGGCTAGCGCCGCACGATGAATCGGAGAGAAAGTCTAGAATCCAAGGAGGAGCTCACCTTCTTGCGCGAACTGCAACAGTGTAACGTAACAAAATAAAAGGCAGACTATGTTTACGTAAGTACAAGAGTTAAACGACATACGCAGAAGATATGCTTACGAGTGGTCTCTGTGCTGGTAACCGTACGTAGAAACGTTCTTGTGCGCTTAATTGTGTACGGAATGTATTATGCTTTTGTATATTTCTTTTTCCTTCCTTCTTTTAAGATAAATTGGCTAACATGTCCAGAATTTTGAAATGCATGGCCGGCTCTGACGCAGCCTATGTCTAGATGTTTTTTTTATATATCTGTATAAAAATACTTTTAAGGTTGAAGTTACAGCATTTCTCTATGGTTGCAGGTTTTTCAGAATTGGAGGGTGACGTGAGTACTCCCGAAAAAAACAAAAAAAAGGACGCGGCACGCTATAGTTCTTGTTTTCACGTTACATCATTACAGTTGTGATTGAAGACTGCAGAGATGCAATGGACGGCCATATAAGCAGGGTCACCAGGTCGGATATGATAGGGCAGCAACAGCGAGTACGAAGCAACCCGCAAGACTGAACGAAGGCCTAGGCTTCCCTAAGAGGACAGACTTCTGGTCTAGTTGGTTCGTTACGTTCATTGAAGCCATAGCGCTGATAAGACAGGGACCACAGAAAGAGGACAGGACGTGCGCTACTCACAACTGAATCTTCATTTCGGAAACATGTTGTACTTATACAGCATTGAAAAGACAGCAATCGTCACCACATCCCCCCCCCCTCCCGGGCTTCCCATTTGCCCGAGAGGAGGGGGGGGGGAGGGTGTTGGTAGGTCAGTCAAGCCGAACTAAGTGAGCATTAGGTGGTGCCTACGAAAAAGTAAATCTGGCATTTTTGCGATCATAATTGAGATGTTTGTTCACGCACTGTTCATTTCGGCCCAATGCCGAACAAAATGCAGCCCTTAATTGGCACCTGGAATGGCAGGGATGCGGGGCGTGGAGGGGCAAGAGCCTGCTTGCCCCACTTTGAATAGCTGACGCTTATGAGACTGGATATACTTCAAGCGCATACAACGAGGTCTGTTTACTGATTTGACATGATAGCGAAATAGGACCCTCTCCCCGCCCAGAAAAACATTTCTGGCTACACCTCTGGTAGCGGTCGTAACACGCGAAGCTCACTCCTCCTAAACCCACACACATTTTAAAGGGACACTAAAGAGAAACAATGAATTGGTTTAGATTGATAAGGTGTGCTCGGAGAACTCTTGTGTAGTTTATTTCACCACCGTATGTTTATTATTAGAGGAGAAAACCAAGTTCAAAGTTTCATTTTTAAATTTCGCGCCGAACTTTGTAATTCGTGACGTAAAAGGTTTCAAAGAGCATTTAACGCATTTTGGCGCCACAGGCTCGACGAAATTTCCACAAACTCGTTATGTCAAATCTCTGGCCCCCTCAGAGGACAATGTACTTCGATTTAACCGATTAGGAACTACGTAGGCCCAAGCAGGCGCCGTCAAAAATATGTGACGTCATGGCAAATGGTGCGGGAATTCCAAGGTGGCGTCGCCACCTGTATTTTCTTTTTGCGCGTTTTCTCGCTTATTAAGCGTCTTCTCGCAGCAAGCGTTGTGTTTTTGGCATCGTGGAAGACTACTTTACTAATGCGAGAAAAATCGTTTTGCTCTTTAGTGTCCCTTTAAAAAAAAAAATGCCAGGCCTGCGCGGAACACGCAGCACACTCACAGCAAAAGGTGGAAGAGCAACCTTTCTAGAGCCTCTTGTAAACTCGCTTGGGGCTACTACGGCAAGTACAGTTGCGGGTACCCACTACGCCATAAATCACCATAATTTTGCGGAGTAAGGATGTGCCGACTAGCGCAATCAGCCATCATCCTGCGTTGAAGCGAGGTACCCACTGGGCGTCACTAAGGCATGTGCACTTTGTTGATGCTGTGGCTGATGAAGATGAAGAACTATGGCTGAGTCCTTTGTCAGGGGCATAGGCAGAAATTTTTTTCGGGGATTGGGGGGGGGGGGGCACCTCCTTGATCTGTAGTGGGGGCCGGGCAGGCAAATGTGGTCGAGTGTCATTTCCTGCTCTGTATGCTGTGGCAAAAAAAAAAAAAGAAATTCGTGGGGGGCATGGTCCTGGTGTGCCCCCCCCCCCCCTCCCGGCTACGCCACTGTCCTTTGTAATAGGTGGGAAGATTTAAACCACCCAGTCGTTACGCAATTCCAATTGTGTGACGCCTGGTTGTTATTTTAGTCTTCTCTCCCGCTATATTACCTCTGTTAACACGATTCCCTGTAATAAGGTCTTTTTTCGAAGTAGTTTTAAGGTCCGGCGTGGCTCTGTGTAGAATACTCGACTGCCACGCAGACGGCACGGGTTGAAATCCCGCTGGAGTCTGGATCTCCCTTTTTTTTTACAGCGAAAGCTGTTATGAGATCATTTCAACGGCCGTTTTTGGCGCCGTAGTTGTCCGCCGCAGCCGCCGCAGCCGGTGTCCGTAACCACTGTCGCACGAAATAATAAAAAAAGGAAATAAGAAAAAATTTCCAGGATGGAACGAGGTTAGGACCTGGGCCCTCTGCGTGGGAGCACAGTGTTCTACCTCAGGGCCATGCCGGTGCTTGAAACTGCGTTGCAAAAAGACCCTATACAGGCTTCATGTCGGGAAGGAACCACATTAACATATGTAATGTAGTGTGGTATAAGGGTAAAATAACAACCAGGCGTCACACAAACGCGAATTCTGTAACCGGGCGTCACACAATGCAAATTGCGCAACGAGTGGGTTGTTGAGTGCTTCCAACCCATTACAAAGGCCTCTACGATAATTCTTCATCGTCATCAGCCACAGCATCAACAAAGTGCACATAATGCCTTACAGGTGTTCAGCGAGTACCACGGTTCTCCGCAGAATGACGAAAAATTGCATAGTGGCTGCTTGCCTACTTCAGAAAAATTGTGATGATTTATAGCGTAGTAGGTTCCTCGCAAGTGCACTTCTATTGGTGGCCAAGGAAGCCCATGAGGCTCTCATGATCCATTTCCTCAGGCTCTCAATAAAGTTAATTCCTTCTCTCTCTCGCTCTCCGTTTCTCCGGTTAACGTATGTTATAAAGCGTGGTGGGACAGTTAAATAACGACCGGGCGTCACGCAATATGAATTACGTAACTAGTGCGTCGTTTAAAGCTTCCAACCCATTATAAAAGGGCTCAGCCATAATTCTTGATCGTCATCAACCACCGCAATAACAAAGTGCACATAATGCCTCGCAGATGGTACCTCGCTCCTCCGCAGAATAACGAATAATGTCGTGGTGGGTGCCAGGGGCGTAGCCAAGGGGGGGGGGGTTCAAACCCCCCCCCCCCCCGAAAATTTTCAATTTTGCTTGCGTATATAGGCACGCACACATACAAACGCACGCACGAACATACATAAAGTATGGTTGAACCCCCCCCCCCCCCGAACACAATTTCTGGCTACGCCCCTGGTGGGTGCTTCCCAACTTCCCAAAAATTATGATTTGTGGCGTAGTGGGCACGTTGCTAATGCACTTGTATTAGTAGCCACAAGAGAGTTTATGCTCTCGAGATGCCGCTCTTCCAGCTTTCGCTGTAACTGAGCTGCGCTTTCCGCGCAGGCCTGGCGTTTTTTTTTTTTTTTTCTAATCTTGCGCGATTGTGGTTACAGACACCGGCGGCGGCGGTGGCGGCGCTACGCCAACAAGATCGCCTGTTGTTGTGATCTCACAACAGCTTTCGCTGTAAAACAGAAGCATATGGAACGACTGTCCGTCATTTGCCGTAGTAAGAGAACACTAGCCGACGCCAACCATAACTTGGACAACATTAGCCATGTTCTAACGAGTGTTGTAGCAGTGCGAGTAACTAATTATTGGCCAGGGCACTTGTAGTCACTGACCGATCCTTAATTGAGCAGGAGGGCAGAGGAAGGAGCACGTTAAGATAAGCTCTTGGATGTACTAAAAATTGTATAACATGTGCGACCATGTATACAACGAAACGCAGCTGTGTCATCATTCACTTTGTGCCGTGTTCAACAACGCTCACTCATCGCGCCTCTCTCCGAAATTTTTTAGAAAGGTATTGCTGCATCAGCTCTCCTATACGCACACATGCGCACACACGTGCGTTACGCGTGCGTCGCGGTTGGTGCACGTGTCGCGGCGCTCTCACGCTGTCACGCGACTGACGGCGCGCCTCGCAATGAGCGATGGCGCGCGCCTGGCCGCGCTCGCGCCGACGACCCGACGCCATCGGGCGCGTGTTTGGATTGCGGAAGGGGGGGGACATGCCGGCGAGGCTGGACCACGAGGGGCTTGGCTAAAATTGCGGTCAAGGCCGTGTCGGTGTAGTATGTGCCGACGGTGCCGCGTCGGAAACTGCAAACAAGACAGAACAAAAGGCTGTCAGCGTGGCTCGAGTGTGCGGGCGCGCGCTAATTTCTTTATTGTTCTCGGCGAGTGAGGCGAGAGTTGTCATTCTTTTCTGTCGAGCGCGCACGTTTTGGAGAGACATACGATATGCATAAGCCGGCCAGACTTACGAGGCGCAAAGATGGAAATCTGTCTTGAACAGTGGAGATGCAGTCGAGCACCTCTGCACAACAAACGCCTATACAACGAAATTTCCCTTACAACGAAGAATTCCTTACGTTCCGGATTCCATAATGCTATGGTGCGAGAGCTTTGCAACGTAGTGATTTGAAGGTCCCAATCACTTCATTATAAATGCATTGCCTATGTATAAAGAAAGAATTGACCTACAGTTTAGGCGGGGTCGCCCCAGCGGGTTCTACTTCTTCTTCCTGCTCTTCTCATAGGCAGCGCAGCCGAAAGGCGCATTATACAGAAGGCTGGCAAATATTATTCGAATAAAATAATTATGTTATCTTTGTCGCGAATATTGTTGACAAGTGACAATGGAAACCAAACACGTTCGGTGGCAGCCTCGCTCTGAACTTCTTCTTCTTCTTCTTTTTATTATTATTATTATTATTATTATTATTATTATTATTATTATTATTATTATTATTATTATTATTATTATTATTATTATTATTATTATTATTATTATTAATACCTTTGTTGTACTTCTTCTCCCCTTATCCTTCGGTATCGGGACCATCATCATATGCTCGTTCACGGCAGGACGAAGGATATATACTCTCCCAGCCATCTCCAATTACCTCTGCGTTACGTCAGCTGACTCCATCTTATGCCTACAAATTTCTTCATTCTCTCGCACCCCCTTGTCCCCTGCCGTCCTCGACTGTTCTTTTCTTCTGTCGGCACCCCACTACGTAACACTAATACACCACCGTTTACAGCGCTACACATTACACGGCCTGCCGCCTTCGCTTAATTCGTGCCTAATGCGTTTTGTTTCCTTGTTTTGTCCATTATTTAAGTGAGAACGAGTAGCCGTCTGGAAAAACACTTTAGGGACACGAGAAGGTTCCTGCTTGTTATCCTGTGTGCTTGTGTTTTTCAGTTACGCGTGTCTTGTGCTTTGTACGAATTGGATGGTTTTACGGTATCGTCAGTGTCGCCAAGAGTAGCCGCCGGCTGACCAAAAAGCCACTGTAGCAGCTTAAATGGGCAATCGACCTGCACCAAAGCGGCTGTACATCCCGAACCGGTGTTCGCTGTTGCATGGACAAGGCACATTGCGCAAATGACTCTTTGCGGCAGCAGTGACAGAATGTGGCGGTTTGTCTGTGCTCCCTCTCCCCCCCTCTCTATGTCTACTGCCATATCTTTCAACCTCTGTTCCCAATTGAAAGGCCCTAGACGGCATTCTTTCTTCTGGTTAACCTCCCTTCCTTTTTCACGCTCCTCCGTTTCTTTCTCTCGCTCTCTCCACCACTCGTTCAAGAAATTTGCTTCTCTCCTTTTTATTTAGTATGTGTGTTTATTTTAAATTTAAAAACTGAAAGTGTCCCTTTTGCATTCGCTTAAGATGACTCGAACGCGAAAGTCATGTTCTTAGTCGACGGATCCCCCCCACCCCTGACAGCCTTCTGCACTTAGCATATTTGCGCTGCCTCCGTGATCGGAGGCATTCCAAGCTCTCTGCACCTCACGCGCCTCCGGGATCCTGTGACCAAGCGGCGATGTGATGTGGTGACGTCATCATGTGAAGTCACGTCATGTGACTTCACACATTCTGACAATAAGTGACTTCGTGATGACGTTATAGAATGACGTGGTCACATTATGATTTCTTGCGTCACTCGTGTTGACGCCGACGGTCACTTCTCGTGTTTGATGAGGCATCTAAGGCTTTCGCCTTATAGTTAATAAGAATAGAGGGATTGCCTCTGATAGACGCTTTGGCCGAACAGCGCAATGAAACACAAGCCTCCCTGTCACTCCTGCATTCGTCCCTGCAATCCTTCCGTATGTACACGAGCAATGCGTCTTCATTTCTTCCAAGTCAGTTCGCTGCAGACAAAGCAGCTCCGTCATTCTTCTTATCAGCGGGCCATTAAGAAGTCTGTACCGACACGCACATCGCGACCGGTGAACCCTGTAGCTTTCGGCGCGTTTTACCACTATCGGAGCGCGAGAGAGCCACCTGTGTATAGATCGGGCGCTCGATCGAGGATCGATTATGGCGGGTGGCCCTAGGCCATGTGTAGCGATTTCCAAGCTTCGCCACCTCTATCCTCCTCTCACGTGAGACCGGTCGCGTTACTTGTACGTACGTACGAAAAAAACGCATTGGAGTGAGGCGAAGGACGAAGAGAGGAGGGTGAACGGATTGTCTTGGCTCGCTCGGAGATACGCGGCGCCGATAATACGCGCGCCGCGCCGCTCGGCGCTTGCGAATACGAAGCACGCACGCACACGCGCGCGCAAATGATCGAGAATACTACTATACTGCAGGAGGGTATGTATGCGCGGCGAGCGGGTCTCGATGCTGATCGGTATGCGGCGCACGTTAAGCGTTGCGGTCCGAGGAGCCGTTTACGCCTGCGTGTGGCGGTGTCCGTTTTCTTTCTTTCTTACGTTTCTTTTGTTTTAATGACTATGCATGCACCGTACTGGACTGCGCGTGTGCTCATTTGCATATTGCGTTCTTGCCTCTCTACCGTTTACCGTCGGAGGCGCCTGTTGTTGGTGCGTATATGGGCTTTTGAAGGAGAGAAGTATGTAGACGTGTTTGTGTGTGTGTGTGTGTGTGGGGGGGGGGGGGGGGGGGGGGTGGTAAGTCGAACAAAAGAGCTGTGAAACAGTGACACAAACACGGCACTGACCGCCGCGCGCGGTGTGGTATGATTCCCACGGTCCGCGGCGGGGTGTGAAAAGCAGAGGCATGGCGCACGATTTTTTAGAGCGGCCCCTGGCCGGTTTTCTCATAGGTGCGAAGGCTTTTTCCCGCGCGTTGTCCTATTCGAAAGGCGTCGCGACCGTTTTTATACTTAGAAACATGCGATAAGATTTGGATTTGTCCGCCGGCGAAGTTCCCGCACTAAGTACACAGCATCTTTTCTTGTTTTTTGTTTTTTTTTAGGCTACAGACAGCGCCATCTCAACGCTATTTACGAGTACTGCAGCGCGCCGTTCATTTATCGCTTGCATGCCTTCGGTTAGCAACGTGACTCTCAGTAAACGGGGATCCCTGAACCGTGGATGTATGTACGCGTTGCAGAGCGGCAAGGACATTCCTGTAAAATCTCAAGTCAGTCAGTCAGTCCGTGCGACCATGTATACTAACTTGATTGAGGTGAACCTTCACTTGTGCGCGCACTTGTACTAGTGCTCTTTGGATCCCCCCCCCCCTCTGTTTCTCTCCCTACTTACATCCCGCTCCCCCGAATAAGGTAGCAAACCGGACGTCCATTTCTCACTTTTTCACATTCCTTCCTTTCCTCTCTTCTATCTATGTCCCGCTATGTCCCGCTTCTATCTATGTCGCGCTATGTCCCGAAAGTATAGCTTAAGGCACAATATCGAAACAATATTCAACTCGGCTATCCTTAGCCGCCACACGAATGACACAATTGCACACAAGTATAGGACAGGACGGGCGTGGATACGCTCATGATCACGCTTAGAATGTACTACTCATCGCATGTGATGAATAACGGGACTACAATGAAGTGAAATAAAGATGTGCTCGTTCCTCTTCATATAGGATCGGCAGATGTGACTAAAGTTATTTTCAAAGGAGAACTGGAACTTCCATCTTGCGAACGGCGATGACTGTGTTTGGAAGGATTTCAGCGAGTACCGAGAAAGTGTTCAGGGGATGCAATTAAGGTTGGGTGTGTGCAGATTTGCAGTGCCTGCAGCTAGCTCGTTGTTGGTGCGCGACCCGTCTCCGAAGGCGCGCGTCTTCCATCAGGACAAGGCTGCGAGTCCTCCCATTTCCTTGTTTGTTCTTGTTATTTAAAAATGTTTTCCGCAAGTCTCAAGGTCTATACTGCGGCCTCAGGAAGGGGGGCCCGGGTAGGGCTAGTCACCCTGCCCCCCTCCTCCCTTAACCCTAGCAAGGACACAAAATAGTTTCCTCTCTCTCTTTCTCGCAAATCGCAGTCATATAGATCAGACTCCGCACACTTTGTAGCTGTTCGCTACATATTTGTAAATAGTGACGATGGTGCATGGCTATATACGCTCATGCAAACAAGCCTGTCAAGAACGTTGTCAAGTAAAAGTTTAAGAGAAAACTGGTCACTTGTCGATAGGTTCCACACCCACACCCGCATTCACCGCCAGTATGCACTGTCAATGCGGCCATGTTGCAGCGCGGACCACAAGGCAAATTATATTGAAACTTGAACACCAACTGCCATCATTTCGCTTCAGTCTCCAAACCATCATAGTCGTTTCTACTCTTTTACTGGAAAATGGCTGAGCGGAGCTGAGTACAATGAGTGATGTATCGCGTAAAACCATTCAGTGTAGCAGCTGTTAACCCCTCTCAACTACCAAGCCTGGGTTACTATGCTTCGTTTCATACATCAGATGCAACGCTGTGGAGGCTAGCGAGACTTCTTGGTGTAGATGCTTTCGCACCAAGAAAGAGTTCAATAATTTGACCACTTGTAACGTGCTGAATAATATGCTGTATAATAAATGAACATATTTTGTGCTTAGAAACAAACAAACCTAGGTATACGGTTGTTATTACGTTGTTCTGGATCGCTTAGCGTCTCTTTGTTTTCGTTTTTTAGTGTTCGATTTGCAGCCCGTCGCGACGCCTCACGCGCACGCTCTTGCTCGGCTCGCACGAGCATTTGCAACGACGAAAGCCAAGCGCGAGACGCGCGGACTTGCACATTTTGCTGACCGAACTTCCATATGCGTAGCTTCCACAGCGTCGCGCCTGATGTGCCGAGTGTGGGAATTGTACAAAGAACATATCCGCCATCTTGCACGCGTCATTGCTAATGTTATACGTGTCCTCTTCGATAAAGATAACGACACCGACGGGCTTGCTGGCCACATTAGTCATAAAATAAATTTTTGTTTATCTCTCTGTTTTCACCGACAAAAATGGAAGAAAACGAAACAGTTCCAGCCATGTTGTCAAGAACAACGCTGAATATCAAACGTGATCATAACGGAGAGGAAAGACACAGGACAAGCGATTACTATTCAGCGCTTGTCATGCGTTTTTGCCTCTTCGTTTTGTCCACGTGTAAAATTCCGCGCTGTTCTTCACAACGTGACTGATCACCGATTCACCTAAATGCGCATCCTTCCGAAACAGTTTCAAGCTGTTTCTACCTCAACAAGGAACAAAAGAACCACTTTTGCTGAGGAACGTTACGTCCGTACGCACGAATGGCTCTTACATCTGCTGGTGCATCGCCCACGGAACGGTGAACTGCATGCGAAACGTCGGTGCCGGAAAAGGTGCGCACGCGACCAGCCTCCGCACTCTGTGGTCGCGAATGAAAGCGGAGAGAGAGAGAGAGAGAGATGGTGGGAGAGGGGCAATGGGCAATGCCGTCGTCAGTGGCCCCAATGTGTGGGCGTGCACGCGATTTACGGAGAGCGCGCCCAGCTTCTCGCGCTACAGACCACAACAGTCATTTATTTATTTATTTATTTATTTATTTATTTTGAGTCGAAAGTGCGCTTGCTAAGTTCCTTCGAATCACCGCACGTGCCGCGGTTACGCTCACACAAACGGCCCCGCTGAATGAGCGCCGCGCGTGCGGCGCGGACACACGTGGAGAAAGTAATCGAGAAGCCCCGCTCTGTAAGGAAAGACTTGTCCGTTGCCGCAGTGCATACTTTAGGGTTTTTTTATTGATTTATTTTTATTTTTAATTCTAAGGCGAGTGTCGCATTTGGGTGAAAGCACACAGCGGGGCGAAACCGGCCGGCCACTATTAGACCTAGGCGACCATTAAGAAACCGTCCAAGTGTCGTTTGAAATTACTTAGGCACCCTCCAATGCGACGCGTTTCGTAAGCCGTGTGTATACATTTCTACGCGGGAACGCAAGAATTACGAGATAGCAAGGACTTCTATCGCGTAAGCGCTGTGTGTCGGCTCAAAGGGCCTGTCGTTCATTAAAAGAAGTACAAACAAAAATGGGCTAGGAGGTAGACGCGAGGGTAAATTACAGGAGGGTCGGCGGTACTTGTGGTTTGCATTCGTTTAACGTTTCGTGAAACAAAAGAAACACACGCAAAAAAAAGTATATGTGAAAAGAAGAAATTGTCATCCAACCGTTCTTTGGCACGAAACACAAAGGAAACCCAAATACGGATTTTCCAGAAATGAAGTTTCACGGCTGAAGAAAGAAAAGTCGCCCTAGCTCGAAATTTGCGAGAAACCCAAATGATGTTTTCGTTTGGTAGCTTAATCGATAGAATTTTTTGTTGTTTCCCTTTGACGAGTCTCCGTTTCCCTCGTGAGCTTCATCAGTGCTGATTTGCTATAAAACATATGTAAGTTTGCATTGCAAGCGACCAACGCGCAATCATGACGAGGACAAGAAGGAAGAACGCACCACCTCCTTGTCCTAGTCGTGACTGTTCGCTGGTAGTTTGCAATGCTTCACCAACAAGCCCATGTTTTCAATACTTCATACGTATGTTTGCGCACATTTTTCCATCCGCCCCACTCTCCGAGGCACACACGATTGACTTATTTTCTCTTTTTTCTTTCTACTTTCTTTTTTTCTTCGTTAATACAGAATAAGACACGCGACGTTTCCGCGTCCCGCATCATACGGGCTGCGTGTTAACGGTCATTATATATACCCCATACAGCAGGCCGTTACCGTAAAGAGCGATGCTTTCCTTTGAAAGGAGACGGCTCTAGCCGAGAGAAGAAGACTTGCTATACGCACTCTCACTGACTGTGCGACCCACCGCTGACCCCTTCACGTCGCTGCGATAAACACACGCGGAGAGCGCCGCGTTTTGTACGAGTCGTGACCGATCTGCCACGGAACCTTCGCGGTGTGTGTGTGTGAGGCGCAAGATATACCGTGAGGAGAGAAAAACGGCGACGAGACCCCTTGCTTCTTTTTCTCTATTTTTTTTATTTTCTTTTTTTTTGTACTCTCGCTCGCGCTTGAACTCCCAGTGTGTCGGGTCAGGCGAGGAGTCACGAATTGCCGCAGCTCGATGAGGTTCATTGAATCCGTGGCGCCCTCGCTTGGCTTCGCCGCGCGGATGATGGGCGCGTATGCACGTCGAGTTTTGCGTGTGTGTGCGTCTCGTGTACAATAAACGCCCGAGGCTTGAAGCCGCCAGTGTAGGTACAGTGTAGTAACGTGTTTATTATTTTTGTTTTCTTGGCCGAAGTTGCATATGCGAAAGGGAAAACTGAAAATGATGCTGCGTAAGGTCAGAGCCATCAACATAGCCGCTGGGATTCTGTTGCCTGTAGAGTCTGTGTAGACTGGAAGGAGTAGCGGAGGCAGACATTTCACTACTGTCAAAATTAAGGATCATTATGAGGCTATACAAAAATAAAGGAAAGTGGGACATAGAGATTTGCCAGGCGCACGTACGGTTTGCTACCCAGCTCTGGGGGAAGGGATGAGGAAGTGGAAAGAGAGACAGAATATGGTAGAGTGAAAGAGCACTATTCGCGCGGGTACATTTGCAAAAGCACATAAGTTTACCGGCGGTCACCGGGGACCTATCGACTTTAGGTACAATAGCAACGTCTTTATTGGATTCTTCGCCGTCGACGCACATAGAGTGTAATAATATTGCCTTCTGAATATGGTCTCAAATCCAGTCGGTTTCCTGCTACTCGTAGCGGGTACCTCTGGCTGTCGTCACAAGCACGAGCGCGCAGGTCGTGTTAAATGGCATTTTTAGTCATGCGAGAGTCACATGTACATGAAGCTTATGTATACACGTTAACAGGAACGCGCGAGCGCGCGCCCATGCCGCTGTATCTGCAGAATCTTGGTGCACGTCACAAAATTCCATATCCTCAACGTTACCCCCCTGTATGCACCGACAGACAGATAATTGCCGACAGGCAGATAATTTCTGGATATTGATTCCTTAACTGGGGGAGTCTAACTTTTAGTGACCACTACGGAAGGCAAGCCTTTTCGCTGCATTAACCTACAAACAATCAAAAATTGCGTAAGAGACGGTAATGACGAAAGTGAAGAAGAAGAAGAACTTTATTAATATCGTTCATTTCTCCAGGGTTTCGAGGTTATAACGAGGTCTTGGTGTCTATGGTATGTCCTACTGTAGTGCACTTCCGATGTTAAATCCTCGTATATTGTCTGCTGCTTCTTCAAGGGCGAGTATTAGCACGAGTTAATTCATCGCCGTAACGCTGTCCACCGACGAATCGGCGAGCCGCTTCTCGTGGGGCAGGCGTTATAACAATCTAGAAGAAGCAATCGCCTGTATATCTATAGATCGTTATAGAATAAGCAATCGTCCGCATGAGCATGCGCGAAGGTTTTTCTCGGAAAAGTGCGCCGCAGCGAGGCTTCTCTCTCCCAAAAGTAAGCACGGTCGCAGCCCCTTGGTGACGACGCCTTCGCGCCTCTCGGCCCGGCTGGCTTTCGCGCTGCGCGCGTGTCCGTTTTTGGGTCTCCGTAATGGACGGCGCCAGTCGGCGTAGGCAGCGTCGGGAATGTCGCGCGCCGCTTTCGCCACCGCAGAGAGGCAGGGCGAGGTTTCCCGAGTGGAAGGAGGGAGGGAGGTTTACTACCGCGACTACCCACATCGATGGGCGCGGCAGAGTCCTGTACATATACAGTGAGGGTCGCGCAAACACTATTGGCCTCGAGGCCCACCACTGGAAACGCCGGCGCCACCGTCGGCGTGACGTGCTTGGCAGGATCACGTGGTCTCAGCGGCCGCGTCGGCTGCCTGTGGCGCACTGCCGCGTGCTTTGAAAACGAGTTTCAAGTCCCACATGCGCTGCGGTTCGTTCAAATTCGGAAGTGTTCTCTCATTTTCTACTCAATTGAAACCATTGCAATAGAGTGGCTGCCTCCGAAGGCGACGAACATGGGGCTCTACCGCTCGGTGCCGCAGTGCCGCGCTTACGCAAAGGAGCCCAGTGTCAGCCTGCACTGGTAACCGCGGGACAAGAAACAGCGTGAAGCATGGGTTGTAAAGCTAAGAACCGACAAGTAGCCATCCGCTACGAGTCTTGTGTGCAACGAGCACTTCCGCGACGAAGACTTTTGTTACTACGTCGGGCCTGCGATGTTCGGTGAGTAGCAGACAGCGCGCACTGACACGATGGCGCGCGCACTTTCCGCCGGCAAATGATGCTTATCTGCCACAGGATGGTAAAAGCGCTACCTTTTACCACGTGCGATGCCATCTCAGAGCCCTCCAATGCGATCTCTTGATCGTTGGCCCCATGCTCAGCGTCCACAAAATCGGCAGCAGATGCGCAAGTCATTGTTAGATACGTTGAAATAAAAAACGCACAGGGTCCCTTATGTATTCGTTAAAGATGACTAGAAGGCGAAAGCCATCTTCTTCTTGTCAGTCGATGTACTGATTCTCCCGCGCCCCCCTCCAAAAGCGTTCTGCACCTAACGCGGTTTTGCACGACCTCCGTGACCGATCACGTCATAATGACGCTACATAATGACGCTGTTACGTCACATTATGTGACGTCATAATGACGCTACACATTTTGGCGATCTGTGACGTCATGATGACGTCATATGGTGACACCATCACGTGACGATTATTTTTTGCATCACTCGTGTTGGCGCCGCCGACGCCGGACGCCGACAGGCAACCTTCCCATTTGATGAAAGCAAAGCTACATAAATTTTGCATTGCCTCCGTGATCGGCCCACCGGCCAACCCCATGTATTTTCTTGGAGACATTTATTTACGTGGGAAAGATGCCACCCTGTTGGCGTTAGACACGACGATGCTGCCAAAATTGCTGGGGTACACGCCGAATAATTGCTATCCTGTTTTGCGGCTGCTGGTTGCTGCCATACCTTCTATTTTATTCACCGCTATTTCAAGTTCATGTGGGTCCTAGTTCACAGCCGACGTGTGCAGAACAAGGTCCGCCGCGGTGGTATAGCGGTTACGGTGCTCGGCTGCTGACCCGAAGGTCGCGGGTTCGATCCCGGCCGCGGCGGTCACATTTCGATGGAGGCGAAATGGTAGAGGCCCGTGTACTTAGATTTAGGTGCACGTTAAAGAACACCAGATGGTCGAAATTTCCGGAGCCCCTCCACTACGGCGTCTCTCATAATCATATCTTGGTTTTGGGACGTAAAACCCCAGACATTATTATTATTATGACGTGTGCAGAACAAGTCCGGCAAACGTTACTGTATTTTCTTTCTTTCCTAGGCGTCGCGTGCTACTACATGCTCGGTCTCGTAGACTGGTTCTCCTTCCACTAGTAATCTCGAAGTGGTGAAGCTTTGGTCTATGAATTTGTTGATGACAGAGAGCGGCAAGTTCACTGGAATGCAAACGGAACGATAATTAAGGAGCATTAAAAAAGACGTCGCATTTGCTCACGTTTTGTGTGAGCACCAAACGAAACGAATGCGCTGAATAAAGAAACAGAAGCAGCGGCATTTGCCAGCTGAGAAGACCGATCAATACGCAGTGCGAGACAACTTGTCAAATGACATTGAAACGTACACGAATTTAGAACGAAAAAAAAAAAAAACACTGAATCGTCGGGACGGCAGATCACAAAGTTGCCATGCGCACCGAAGCCGCAGTTGTAAGGAAATTGTTTTTGAACTACTTTGATAGCGTCCGCGCAACAGTAGTTGTTTGTTTACTCACAAATGCTCATATTTTGCGGCCTAAAGTTCACAGCGCGGTGCCAAAACGCGCTCGTAGCAAAAGCGAAACCATCAGTACGAACATACATGCAGACGCTCATACATGAAGAGGCACCGTCAGTCGTCGCGAACCCGTGCGATCGCTGGCTTGAGGCTTCTTTCTGTTATGCTCCGTTTGGTTATACAGGCAGTCTACTGTAACGAGATATTCCACATAGTTTGCACTCAGCGAGTGACTACCTTTCACGCAAGAAGCCTGTTCAGGGGTCTCCAACTCGGTGACAGCGCGAAGCGGACGTGCTCGGTTTTCTGCCAAGAGACAGCGACTGTAGACTATCTTGTGCTTTCAGTTCGTCGAAAATGATTATTTTGACAGTAAAGAACACAGTTCATTTCGAAAGTACTTACAGAAATGCCCTGGAGGGCTTCCGCGAGGCGTTTTTGTAGAGCGCCGACAGCAAAACCAATGGGGAGTGCGCCGGCGCTATCCTGCCTAGCACGCAATCGAGGCGCGTCCGATAGAGGGCGACTCCGTAACTCCTCGAGGCCAATACGCTGTATGAGCGATGTGGCCCGCTCGCGCATTTCGGGTATAGCAGTTCCATGCAACGATATCGAGCACCTTTGGGTCCAACTGCCAAGAAACCAAGTTGTCAAAAAAATTGTGCCGCGTTTACCAAAGGAAAATTGTTGTGTCTGCGGAACATTTCAATTCGATTCATCGGAGGATGAAGAAATAGACGGAAAGACAGGGAGGTTAGCCAGTTCTCAGACCGGCTGGCTACCCTGTGCTGGGGAAGAGAGTAAGGGAATAAAAGATAATAAGAAAGAGATGTTACAGAAAGCAAAGAAGAGAAAGAAAAAAGGAAAAATAAAAGGAAAAAACGACACTGTTTAAAGTCTGTTTCTAAGACCACTTGTCCGTAACGAACGCAATAAGGCTTTCAAAGCCTTCTGTGGTGAATAGTGCCGACGCCTAAGCTGAAGGGTGGAACGTATGGAAGTGTGGTCAGTATGGTAGTCAACGCTAGCCAACTCTCCGCCGACACAAGCCAGAATTAGCCAACAGTGAGCCAACATCAGATAGTGCCGGTACTATGCGAGAAAACGCGGTAGGGTTCACAGAGCAGCCTTCAAACAAATACGCTTTTAATTTTGTGATGTTTATTCCGTCTCGATTGTAGCTTTATCTCACAGTTTTTATGTCGTACTTTACATCATTATAGATTTTGAACACCAATATTATTTCCTAAAACGACGCCGACCCATAAATGCGACTTTAAGAAATCCCGGCTTACTTCCTATAGGAAGTAAGCCGGGATTTAATGCCTTATGGCATTAAATGTAACCTTGAAATTATTACCTCTTCAACTATTGTCTCTAAGGTGAAATATCGCTGCATTGAATGATGTAGTAAAGCGCTGATTATTCTAATAATTTTTTTAATTAATAAGCGCAACCGTATGCGTTTGTGTATCTGTGCATGTGTGCTTGGACGCCATCTCTAGAAGACCTGTTAGCAACAGCGTAGACACTCAAGAAATTCGTTTTAGTGGGACACACTCATCATACGACAGCGCAGGACCGTAGAATTTCGAAATGACTTTACTCGAAGACATCTGTGAGGAACGACAGCGCAAGAGCATGAAACGTCGAAATGGCTTTTCTGGAAAGCCTCCGTAAGGAAAGCTCTCGTCGTAGCCGTTCGCGAAGACAGGTTGATGTCGTCGTCGAAGGCTGACGAAGTTTCTCGGTCGTTTCGATTAATGGTTGTACGCCTTGAATGTCTTCACCACTGCGCGAAACTTTCGAGACGGCGCGTATATACAAATGATGCCGAGTAGACCGTGGGCCGCGCCAATCTCATTTGGGCCTGATCGGGGCACGTGATCTTTACGACGGGGAATTTGTCGATGGAGGCGGTTACCCACGCGCCTTCATCTCGCACAGGGTTGCCAGGTCGAAAATACAAAAAATAGCCAGAAAATTGGAAAAAGTAGCCAAAATGTAGCCAACTTGAGCCAAGGACAGTAAAAGTAGCCAAAAGCAGCCACGCATGTGTGAAATCCACCTCTACATTTGTATTTAAATGACTAAATGCAAAAAGCCTTCCGGCGAAATTGTAAATATGTGCTGCCTGAACAATTCAAAATCATAATTCCGGAGATTTCAGCATAAATTCTTGACTTTAGCAACCATTTCATACATGACAACATAGTGTTCGCGCTGTTGAAAAACAATGAGTCTCTCTCCCCGTGCCTTGCGTGACGTTTGTTGAAATGACTAGAAGTTGCGACAATAAAATTGAGTCTACGGCATGAGGTACTGCATTGAAACATGAATTGAAGCCCTTTCGCAAAAATTTCTTCCGTAATGACGAATCCAGAGTCGCAGTCCGTATTAAGCCCAAGACACAATAGAAGCAGTTCGTCGGATATCCAAGAAGGATTGTTTGTTGGGTGAGTCGGTACGAGATTCTAAAGAGAGCACCAAAGAAAAAAAAAAACAGGACACGAAAGCAAAAGGCGGCAACAGAAGCGCTCACTAACAGCTGTTATTAGTGAGCGCTTGTGTTACCGCCTTTTCCTCTCGTGTCCTGGTTTTTCAGTTCTCACTTGAAATGTCGGATATCCTATTTCTAATGTCGATGAGTGCACAGTGCCCTGGATGCGGAGCGCTTTCGATTCCTCTTTACGTGCAATTTCGATCGGTTTAAAGCCACGTTCAGCAATGGGTGATCTGCAAAAACAGGCTTCATGCAACAGCTACCGCTGAGTCCCGACCAGGCATCCAAAAGCATTGTTTAGTGTGCGCGACTCCTGCTTGACTGGCAGGTTATACACGTGTAGTCTTTTTTAATATATTTATGTTATGTTCGACCATTGAACCTTACGCCTGCTTAAGCCACAGCGCCATCCTTTTTATTAAAATTCATTATCCGCGTAATCAAAATGGAAAATTCAGTTATTGGAGCAGGGTGCACACTGTGGCTGCCATGTTTTGGCACCATACACTCGAACACCAGTGGCTGTGACGTCACCAGATATTGATAACTTTGCTCAAATCGAGGGGACAAGAAAGTAGCCAAAAAGGAGCCAAGTAGCCAAGACGATTTTTCTGCCGCCACCGGCCTAAAAAAGTAGCCAATTTGGCGCAAAGTAGCCAAACCTGGCAACCCTGATCTCGCATTGGAATGCGCCGCTGTTTATGCCATGGGAAAGTTGCCTCGCACGTTGAAGACTACCGCAAGTTCTCCGCATATGTGATCAATGATTCTAACTCTTAGCGACACGGCGCTCTCATTTGGAGTCGCGACGTACTTTTGCTATTTCTGTATAGGCAAGGAAGATGGCACGAACACTGACTGCTAATGGCAAATTAAGCCTTCGTGTTGCCTAATGTTGCTGTGTATCACTTGTGGTTGAGGTATTTCGCTACACACGATCGCCTTGGTGAAGGCAGCACCGTGTTCAACAATAAGTTGGACGTGGGGTGTTTCGGAAGAAATTTCAAAATATTTTTCTTTTGGCTTTCTAATGGTCGCCGCCTGCATGTAACTATCACATGTAATTTTGGCGCGTAGTTGAATTCGGTTTATGAAAAAATATGGCATGGCTGACTGTACAATGATTAGATAATTATTTACGATGCAATTACAAATAATTGCTGTAAGATACACGTTAAAATATCCGAACTATTCCACTTCCTTTAGAGTTGGTCTCCAGATCCCTGGCATCAAACTGTGTAAATTTCACGCATTTACAGAGAGTCAATCAAAATGCCTATCGCAATGGTCTAAAGTCTGCTAAATCTTTTTTTTTTTTTAACGGGTCGTTTGCTACAGCGGTTTCGGGAACAGGAATAAGGTGCATCAGACAGGTTGGCCGGTGTTTCGATATGTGGATCTACCTTTCGGTAGCTGTCGGTAGCTGATATCTACAGAAGTGGAAACTGGAAAAAAAACGAGCATGGCCATTTAGGGTATGTGTTCGAGTTGTATACCTTCCGTTTTTTGAAGTACGAGCGGAGGAAAGCACAAAATTCTATGCTCACGGCAACAAATGCTCTATACGTAACGTAACATTATTGCTAACAAGAAAGACTGCACGCTTGCTCTTTTTCTTCCTTGCAGTTGGGATATCTCTATACATTTAGGTTTGCAGCAGCGAAATCTGAAGTGTTCTTATCGAATTCCAGTATGGGTCATTCGGCTGATAACGAACTTTATTCACAGAACGTCACCTTTACTAAAGGCGATGTTCTGCGTCACCCGCATCACCGCCATGTGCTTACAATCATAGTTTCTTGCCTATGGATATAGAGGTCCTTTCTCGATAAAAATTGCGCAAATTAACGTGCCGCCTTTACTTAAGCTGCTTGTTAAAAGACAGCGCTCGGTCCTGTCCCCCACGCATCGTGTATATGATGTAACACTGCTTGAACAAATGCAACTAGGTCCCCTGTAAGCATTATCGGATAATAATGTTGAAGAATGTGGAAACTGGTGGTACTGCAGGTGACTGACAAAGTAGAGAGAGAGAGAGAGAGAAAGCTCTTTAATGAAAAACAGAGGATTCTGCCGGCGTACCTAAAGGCGCCTACATGCTACTCTGTATAGGGGAGGGGAGTGAGGACAGAAAGGCCCTAGGAGGAGGAGGGCAGAAAAGGAGAAGGAGAAAAAAAAGAAGATAATATGATCGTGGTATGTACATGTCACAACATAATGATGCTGATGTAAGTTAATTTACAGTTTATCAATTCGGTGAATGTCCTCGAGGAATCGGAACAGAAATTTAAAAATTTTACGTTGCTGAGAAGGAGAAGACGTAGGTCCGAGTATATTCCTGAGATCTAGCGGTGCTTGGGAAGTTGAGCATATACTACTTTCGAGACAAGTTCTTTCTTCTCTGTATGCCTGGCAATCTAATAAAATATGTTCTATTGTTTCTAGAGCACCACAGTTATCACAGTATGGGTCAGTGGTCAAACCAAGGCGGCACATGTAGCTATTGGTGAATGCTGCGTTGAGGCGAAGACGATGATAGAGTGTTTCAAGGTGACGAGGAAGGTGATGCGGAAGTCTTGTTTTTAAGTCAGGGTCTATGGAGCGGAGAAAGAGGTCTTGAGGCGAAAGATTCCATAACTGATCCCTCTCTCGGTGGGCGTTCTTCTTTGCCATTGCTGATGCATCTGACTTAGTGAAGTGTGTCCGTCGAATTTTCCTTAAGCATATACCTCTACGTGCAGCTAGATCCGCTTTTTCATTTCCGTATATGCCGCAGTGTCCGGGAATCCACTGGAACATGACAGTGTGACCAGACACAGTGGCCATGTGGTGGATGTAACCAATGTCTCGGGTCACCGGATGTTGTTGACGAGTGGCGTTGATGTTGCTCATGCTCTGTAGGGCTGCTTTCGAATCTGTTAAAATGACCCATCGTCCAGGAGGTTGCCGCTGGATGTAAAGAATGGCTTCCTTTATCGCGTACAGTTCGGCTGACGTGCTTGTTGTTAGTCGTTCAAGACGGTAAGAGAAACATTGGTCCGTTGAAGATATGTATAAACCACTTGACGAACTATGGGAAGAGCAAGACTGTAATGATGCGAGAGCTCATGCCCTTGAATTTTCCACCTTGGACACTGTCATCTATGCAAGTCTGTTCACACATCCCCGGTATCAACTCGAAAAAGAATATGCCACAAGCTGAGATTTTGCAAATCACCCTAGAATACATCGCCAAGAAATACTCCAGTTCGGCTCACATCTTTACCGACTGACAAAGTAAAAAAATACAAGCAAAATTGAAAGCCATGCACTTTATAGTATTACGTGAAGCCAACTCTTGAATCTTGTTCATGGTTCGACGTGCGCGTATCCAGGCATTCTAGTTGTTTCGAGAACGCATGCCGTGCGCGGTGAAAGTACGGCAGCGAGTGGAGTTGCGTGTGGTGCGACCGATCATATACCCTCCCTCACCCCTCCCCCCACCCCCTTTCCACCTTCTCAGTGTGCGGCGGAAACACGCTGATGAAAGAGAAAGCAGAATACAGGAACGTCTGGCGGCGCGGCGTGACATGTGACAAGTAGACCGTGGCCGGCACTCTTTCTCTTTCCACCACCACTCTACATGTGCTCCGTCTCTCCATATCGGTGCAACACTCTGAAAGCTCTACGGGGAAGCCCTACTGCATCATCGCAAGAATAATCAAGGCTGGAGACTTGGGCATGTTGGCAGTCCATGTTAAAAAAAAAAAAAAGCTAATTAAGAACAGCGCGATAGACAGAGACGAAGCAGTGGTTATGGTGCTCGGCTGATGTCCCAAGGGACGCCAGTTCGATCCCGGCTACGGCGTTTGCATTGCGAAATTCTAGATACAAGCCAAATGAGGCGAAATTTTTCTCTAGATACCCGTTTACTGTGCGATGTCAGTGCATGTTAAGGAATCCCAGGTGGTCGAAATTATCCGGAACCCTCCTCTACGGCGTGTCTCATAATTATACCTTAGTTTTGGTACGTAAAACCTAAGAAATTAAAATTAACTTTACATGAAAAAAAAATTCAGATGTACATGGTTCTGGTGTTACTCATACCATAGAGTTTACTACAATATTTACAAGAAGGAACTCTCGCGCTGCAATCGTTTAGCCACCATGGGAATGGTGGTTAGTACGTGGATTTCTCTAGTCTTCGTGCTTGTGTCTTCGAACGCATTTGTGACTTTGTTAATTGTTGAGTGTTGGCATTTGTTTTGGATAAAATAACGGCTGGTTGTGAACCTCTTGAGCTGATTTGAGTTGGTCAGCCTGAAAGGTTCAAGGTGGGAAAGAGGGACTGCTGAACGTTTGCTGAACTTCGTCTTGCGACAAAGCGGCTGCAGGCCCCAGGGATCCGAGAGAACGAAGCTTTGACAAATCCATGTACTACTACCCATCATTCCCATGCTGGCTGAAGCGCCATGCGTTGCAGCTCCCGTAGACAGCGCCAGATTTCCCTATAGTATACTATTATGAAACTCATGACTCTGACCAGTACTAGAGCAAACTATTGTTTGGTATGCCGACCTCCAAAGGCATCGCCGCCGAGGGCGACAAAGACAGGGTTCCAGTTATTGACGAGCAGCTGCTGACTAAAGCGGTGTTTGTTGTGACAGGCAAGTGGTATGGCGAAGTGACAGTCTTTGCAATTGGCTGCGATGAGGTGTCTGTGTTTCCTATTTCTCTCACCCCCTGTCTCTGTCTCGCTGCAATCTCGTTCTCCTCCCTCACTGCGCGCTCATCCGTCGAATTCCGCCGGATGCACTTCCGACACAAGCCTCGTCGCTTACGAAATCACACAGCGCGACGTCGCCCCGTTACGCTTCGCTTGCAAATCTGCACGCACGACAGATCCTTACTAAAATGTTGCGCTCGTTCGCTGATGTAGCTATCGACCACAAAAAAAAAAAGAACAGAAAATACGAAAGAAGTATGCGTGAAGCAAAGCAGCATTGCTATTGAGGCGTCTTTAAATTTAAATTGTTTTTGAGGTTTAGCGTCTCCACAGGTGTCACGGAGGGCTGCGGGTTAGTATTGACAAGCTCAACATCCTTAACGTGCTCACAAATCGCTACACCCGGGCGTTTTTCAGTGTTCTGCCCTCATCGGGAATCGAACCCTTGACCTCCCGTACAGTAGCGCAACGCTGCAGCTACCGTGACGAGTAGGACATTTTCCCTCAAACTGATAATTGCTATAGCAAATAACGATTTGAGGGCCAGGAATGACCAATGGCAACTGCATCGAAAGTTTGTTTATTGTTGTCAATTCTACAGTTGTGCAACACTCTGTAGGAGGGCATCTATAGGAGTTCAACAGCCCTGTCTAACCAGATTGCGCGCACGATTTAAATAGCGTTGTACCTCTTCGAACGTATACTCAACGACAGTAGCGATTGCTCTGGAATGTAATGCAGTACATACATTAAAAGGACAACCACGTCTCTTAAATTAATAGCGATTCGACGACAGTGCTCATCGCTAACGATGATTTCAGTGTTCTTTTCTTCTTTGGACCCAAATTTGTCCAAAAGAAACTTTTATTATTCATTTGAACTTTACACAGTGTAATGACTATGCGACTTTTACGACTGTGACGAGACATACACTCATAATCCGCGTCTGGCCACGCTATGGAGTTCCGAGAAGCAGGTGAAAAGAGCTGGAAAGGACCAGGGGCCGAATTTACAAAACTGTGTTATGCGAGTGCTCCATGTCATTGGGCGGCCGCATTCTCTAATGATATGCCCGGTGTCAGGATTGGTTAAAGTTTTCTCTTACGAACGATTCTAGCACAAATATGTTTTTTGTGAATACGGGCCCATAATTGTCTGCCATCAAAACAAAAGGTTCTAGGCCGGTGCTTTCAATGGAACTACACGCATTCCTTTGTGGTTCCTTCACTTTCACGTGGCAACATTTCGCAGACTTCGGATCGGCCAACGCATACGTTATGGGCGTCATATCGAGGCTGACGGTATAGACCGCACTCCTGCAGCGGTCTTCCCACGTTCACCTTCGCGGGACTCGTTCTCCGGGGTGCACCGCGACGGGGGCGTGCGGAGGCAGATCGCTATCAAGTCGTCGATCGGAGGCGGTTTTTACGGCCTTACGTACATCGGAATCAAGTCGTAAAGTATGAACGCGCGTGACCAGCACGAAGTATGCTTGACCGGTCCGAAAGCGCGCGTTTTTTTTTTTAGCCGCCGCCGCCTCTCTCAGTCAAGCCGAAGTCAAAGCCAACCTCGTGTATCTTCCAGTTTAGACGGATACGCACGCATTCGCTTCGTATATAACCGCCGCGAAAACAGCCGCGGTCTTACGCCTTCAGAAAGGAAGAAAAAAAAAAAGGTTGAGTGGGCCATAAATTTACTCGCGAAAGGCAGCATTCCCCGGAGGCCGAACGAGAAGTATCCATCACGGAGGCAGGAATTAATGTCTTTTTCACGCAGTCATTCTGCGTCTGTAAAAACGTGCAGCACTGCCGTGGCTGCAGCTGTCGATTGTCGACCCCTTTGCAATGAGATATGAAGGTAAACGTTCAATGTACACTTAATATCAACGTTTATAGACACATTATATAGCGTTGTAACGCATGCTATCAAGACTGCATGTATTTACTCGACGGGGAAACGGTCGATTATTACTTTTTGAATTGGTGCCCAAATTCCGCAAGGAAAACGTACGTATAGTGGAGTGAGATAGTGGGAGTGTGTTATTTCATTAAATCGTTATAACAGCCAAGACTAGCCGAAATTAGTCATAGCCAATACGAGCCAATATGAACATAATGCTGGTATTGTTCGAGTAAATAGGGGAAGCTTCACACGAATTTACACACTTCATCCAAAAACTATTTAGAGTTGCAGCTTATACTTAGTTTTGTTTATAGCTTCATTGGAGAGTTCGTGTGTCCTTATTCACACCAGAAGAGATTTTTTCTCGACGACAAATTTCGACCACTTGGGCCACTTCGACCAATCTAAGTGCAAGGGCCTCTAGCATTTTGCCTCCATCGAAATGCGACCTCCGTGGCTGGAATCGAACCCGCGTCCTTCAGGTCAGCAGCCGAGCACCATAACCATAGCGTAACAAGGTAGATTCGAACAGAACGAGCCGCTGCGAAGACCGGCCCATGGCGTGGTTTACTTCCTGCAAAATCCCTTGATTGAAATTAAGAAGTTCCCATTTGTGATCTTCGCGGCAAAGTATCAGTGCCGGTATTTATGTCGTCGTCACGTCATCGCTTTTCAGTGAATTTCCTCGTATATATTCGGGCCCTTTGGGCGTGGAAAATATTCACAAAACTCACCAGGTTGAGTACTGCGATTTCTTTATAATTTCAGTGCTGCTTTTCTTTGCTGGACAATGACATAGTACGCATGCGTATGGGCGCAAGATTCGTGTCGCGGAAGCATCTCCAACAATGAATGCACATTCGTGAAAGAACTACCTCCAAAGTTGTGAATTAGTTTCCAACAAGAGCTTGACTGCTCTAAAGAAAGGTTAAAAAACACTTCCTGCTCCTTCCTCCGTCCCCCGCAGCATGGCATTTCATATCTGCCAGATTGTGACTTCGGGATGTAATACTCACGATTTGTCTTTATTTATAGGTGCGTTTCACTTTGTTTCCTCTCAATTTTCATGTCTAATGTTCACATTCATTCATATCTATTCAGATTTAATATCCATTCATCCATTCCGCAACCGTAATGGATACAGTGATCGTTCTGCGACCGAAAAAGCACGTGGCATCGGCCAATCAGGAATCGTTCTTATATACGCTTTGAAAAGGTGACCTCCAACAGTAAGATCTCGCCTCCATTACAATCAAGAACACTTTTCACCTCTCGTGTGACAAGGCCCGAGATCATATGAAGGGCTCCTACCAAAGGCAACTGTTTCTCTTACGCAATCTGCGTAACGAAGCGGCAGGGGATGAACGAAGGCTGATGAAAGACGCGGTGAAATGCGGGCTGATGAAAGACGCGAGCTAAGCGTTGATTCACGAGCTCCGAGAACCCCGTGGAGACAGGGAATGCTGGTCTATAGGCGTACATTACGCGCGAAAAAAAAAAGAGATAGAAATACTGCAATATCTTAGTCTCTAGCCGCTCTCTAACAACACTTTATCATGAACATTTAAGATAATAAAGTTCCTACTCAAGAATGTCACCTTAACTTTCTTTTTTTTTTGTTAAGTCAAGATTAGTTAATCAAACCAGATATGGACAAAAAAGCGACTTAGGCTACGCTGTGCCATACAAAAGGTTGGAAGGCAACCTGCAACATAAAACTTGACTTACGCGTGTTTCTCAAAGCAGCGCCCACATTTCTGCTTTCTCAGCCATGGCCATAGTATACCCCAAGTAACTCGCGAGTATAGAAGAATTGACATAGAACTGGCACCAGGGCAGCCGGAAAAATCGAGCATATGGGGCAGGATGTGCACAGTTTCTACGTTTAAAAAGATTTGCGTGCGTGAAAGTGCACGCTTCTATGTTGTTCACTGTATATGTTGCGGTTATCATGTGACCGTATCACTTAGTTTATCATACTTTGGTCATCGAACAGTTTATCACTTGAACAGATGCTGGCGAAGTGACAGTTGCTGACGTATTCAATGTCGAACCATTTCGAGCCATTTATGCTGGGGCTTGGACGCCGATAGACAGACATCGAGTTTTTGATGCCTGCCTCCTGCGGGACAATCATTGCAACGTTTCTACTATACACACATTTCACTTGACTATACCTAAGATACTTCTTAGAATTGAAACTCAGGACGTCAGTTTAAGTGTCAATGGCAAAAAAGAGAGAGAGAGAAGTGAAGTAAAGCGAAAAAGATTTCTTACCGCCTACAGGTATGTGAAGTAAGCACTGAATATAAAAATTAAGAAAGAAAGAAAGAAAGAAAGAAAGAAAGAAAGAAAGAAAGAAAGAAAGAAAGAAAGAAAGAAAGAAAGAAAGAAAGAAAGAAAGAAAGAAAGAAAGAAAGAAAGAAAGAAAGAAAGTACACAGATAGGCAAGAGAGAGAAATAGATGAAAAGGAAGAGGCAGGGAGGTTAACCTGGTGCGAGCGACCGGTTTGCTAACCTGCACAGGGGTGGGGTTATAGGGGTCGGAAAGAGGACAGAGAGAGAGTGAGGTAAAATAAAAACAAAACAAACATGCACACATGCACACACATGCAGGACGTCCTATCACAGCCGTTCTGATAGCCCGGTTGAACGCAGAAAGCGCATTAGCGCCTGCAGGCAGATAGGCAAAATGTTCACAGATAGGCATGGGCTTCGTCGAAAGCAAAAGTTCTCTCCAAAGCCATTCTCCAACGCTGGCAACGCCCGCGAGCGTGTGGCAACGTCGAGTGAATCAAGATCAACCGCAAGAACAGGTTGCACCGCAGGAAAGGCTTCTTTCTGCAGGAGGGGAATGCAACGGGTGTTGCGAAAGTCTCCCGCAACAGCTCCGTGTTAGACAGGCAAAAAAAAAAGAAAGAAGGAACGTCAGGTGTATACACACAGGTAGTATACAAGATGCTGCCTTGCTCAGCGCATACATCCGCGTGTTCTGAGAATTGCGCGAGGTGTCTCACCGATACTCGCCACACCCTAGCGCTCGTCACAAACACATCTGCAAGAGCGATGCCGAGCTCTGCAAGAACGCACTGAGGCGAGACCAGGCGCGTCACCTCAACTTACCGCATGAACCCTGCCTGACTTCTTACATCGTTGGGAACTCCGTCTGTATCGCGCCTTGTTGCGCAGAGAATTTGTGAAGGTGGTTTGGATTGGATTGGAAGAACTTTATTAACAAAGTCCGGAGGCGTGTGCCTTAGCACACGGCGGGCCACTCCCACGACGGGACAGTCAGGCCGAGACCTACCGCCGCATCGTGGGCCCTCTGGACAGCCCAAAGTTGTAACTGAATGTCCGGACTCCTCAGAGCGGAGCCCCACTTGCTGGCCGATGCTGTATCAGTGCCACGTACCGAGGGGCACTCCCAGAGCATGTGGTGTAAGGTGGCTAAACCGCCACATTTCGTACATGAGTTACTTAAGTAAACATCAGGATAAAGCTTGTGTAGAAAGGCAGGGTTAGGATATGTTTCAGTTTGCAGCAATCTCAGTGTCAAAGCCTGCGCCCTTTTAACTTCCGAGCTGGAGGCGGGAAGACTCTCCTACTCATAGCGAAATGTAAAGTAATTTCATTGTACGTGGTCGGTTGATCCCTATTTACCAATCCTCCAGGTTGACCCAGAAGTCCTCCATGGTCGCGGATAGTTAACCCTCGCGCCCTGGAGTGGGCCAGCTCATTGAGATTGATAATCCCTCCTACCATGGAGCCCATATGAGCAGGGAACCATGTAAGGGTATGAGTTGTAATTGACTTCTCACCGAGTATTGCTTTGGCCTCTTTGCACACAGCACCAACACTGAAAGCGCGAATGGCCGCCCTAGAATCACTATATTTATTTTCGTGATTTTCATCGAGGAGAGCCATGGCGATGGCAACCTGTTCGGCTGCATTAGCAGTTTGGCCGTATACCGACGCCGCATTATTGGTAACCCCCTGGTGCTTAATTGCAACTACCGTAAACCTGCCACTGTTGCCGTCATATTGTGCCGCGTCTACGAAGCAGGCACCCCCTTGGAGACCCTCAACGTCGCGGAGAAGGGCCAGAGCTCGCGTTCTCCTCCTGCCTACATTTCGCTGGGGATGCATGTTCCTCGGGACAGGCGAGACGATAATGTTCTCCTTCTGATCTCTCGTCAACCCTTGGTACAGAGCATCAACCTGAGCCGGTGGAGTACCTATATCCGTGAGAATTCTCCTGCCTGCTTTTGAGACAGAGAGTCGAATTACCTGTGCTCTTTCTTGCGCTTCCGCGATTTCCTCTAATGTATTATGAATTCCCAACTGCAGGAGACGATCCGTGTGGGTATAATTGGGGTCTCAAATATTTCTCGGTTGCGACTGTCTGGTTGTGCGCAGTGAACGTTGATATGTGTGTGCGCGCATCACTTCCTTTCTCTATTATTTTTCTTCCTTCCCCCGGGGTAGGGTAGCAAACGGGGTACAACCTAGTTAACCTCCCTGCCTTTCCTTTGCCATTCTCTCTCTCTCTCTCTCTCTTGTGAATGTGAATCGGGTGTTTGAAAAGGGGCACCTAGGATCTTCGCCGGACTATGCACTTCATCATCGAATTTAGGTTGCGTAAGGGCGTCCCAACCTATCGGCGTCAAATGAAACACGAACAGCGGTAAGCATTCGCAGTGGTATAGTGCGAGCCGTCGAGTCATGACCATGGACAGGCGCGCATAAACCAGATGTGCGCGTCTGTCCATGTTGATGACTGGACGGCACGCACTGTACCATTGAGAAGCTTGCCGCTGTTCGCGTTTCATTTGACGCCGATAGCACTTTCGTATCCTTCCCTGTCCGTGCCTATATACAACATGACTTGGGTGCACGCACACGTCGGCGTGGAATTAACGTAGCAGCGCAGTTATTTCTGCAGAAATATCTCATCCTTAGTTCTTATGAAGCTAATACCCAAACACTTCGTCAGATTTTCGTATCGAATTTTCAACCTTTCAGCCTTCTCTTTTACTTCCCTCGTTGCTTCTCCACCTGCATGCGTGTATTAATATGGACAAAGTTCTGACCACCCCGACTTTCCTTTTCTCCTCCACCCCCCCCCCCTTTCCCCCCTCTGTTTTATCGCTGTATGATTACCTTTCAGCCGCAGTTATTTCTCTGGAATATTTATCAGTAAATCAGCTAACCTACAGCTCAAACGACCATCATCGTAATGCCAAACGTCGCTAATACACGAGGAAGACGAAGAAATACTCGCGTCATAACGCTCTGTTGCAAATCTTCTTTATTACGCATGTACGCATGCTATGCACAATTGTCTTAAAAACGGCAAAACAACAACAAAAAACTCTAAATCGCCACTACTGTGATCTTTACACTAATTAATTAAATTTCTTTTTGTTTTTGGTAGCCTGTTTTGTAAACAAAAATACGTCTACAGAAATTTTAAAGACGAAAGCTCCTCAAACCTCATGTCTTTCGTTGCTTCTGTTCTTCTCTCTCCTCTCGAAAGAATGCTCTTTTTTATTTCTTTGTATTTTGCTCCTGCTTAGGGACTCCTGGTAATGAGTTGTTGCCGCATAGGTAGTGCCGCTGTTCCTTGCCTCCACTTACGTCTGCCGTGAAGTCATAACACATTTTCGAAGGTCCCAGCTTGCGGCCTTGACGCTTGGCGGAGCGGATCATTTTTCACGTTAATCGAGAACGCACACGGTACTAATCGACAACAGCAAATAAAAGCAGAAGTTAATGAGAAAGACTGTACAGGGGGAAAATATTGCATATAGCACTCAAGCCTGCTAACGCATAAAGAGTGTGCTCGGCACTCACTCCGGACAGGTGTTCACAAGCGTTGACAGTGGCTGCCACTCACACGCCTATACCAAGGGCGTCAGCACGTGCGCGCACCCAAGGCTGTCAGCTGTCCTTATCGATTCACCGGGTGCACGCTTATCGGTGACGCTTAAATTATCGCCGCTATACTATAGACGGGCGTCAGCGTTTTACTCGGAACTCAAAGGGCGATTCCGGATCGCTAACCGCGCCTCCTTTGTTAATGGTAACTTGACCGCACTTGACAGCTCAATTAAACTGCCTTGGCAACTTGGAACTCCATGAAAAGGACCGCGTAACAAATGAGTCTTATCGCGAGTGTGAAAGGCGAGTGGTCGAATCGCCCAGGAGAGCTGCATCAATGCAACTGCTTTAATTCTGTACTTGGCGAGCGAAGCCGGCTTCGTTTCCCTAAGACATGTGCGAGGAAAGTGTTTTAGTTTGGCAGCAACAGCTGTACTGTCGCGATTATGAATTGACACGGAACACGTTCTCCTGTCATGACGTCATTGTGCTTTTCTAGAAACTGCGCGCGAGAGGATTATGAGATGTATAGGGTCAGGCAACAAACGGTTGTTAAGGACATCTTAGTCAAAACCAAGAAGAAATGGGCACGGGCAGGGCATGTTGAAGATATGATAACCGCTGGCCACTATAAGAGTAACAAATTGGGTTCCGAAAGAACGCAAACTCGCCAGGGGGAGGCAGGAAGTCAGGTGGGCAGAGTAGATTAAGAAGCTTGCGGGAATAACGTGGTCGCATCACGCACATGAACGCGGGTAAAGTTAAAAAAAAAAAAACATGGGAGAAGCCTTTTCCCTGCAGTGGGCGCGTAGTCAGGTTTATGATAATGATAGCACTTATTATGGAGTTATTTCTGTTGTCACCGAGCACGAGAGACAGCATTTTCAGATGTCACTCGTTGCTCCAGTTTTTCTTTAGTCACGATGCGGGTTTTAGATAGGGTGTCCCTGCCAACGTTAGCCAAAGTATAGTTTGTTTTATTCTCTAGCTACCATTTTCCAATCAGCCAAGTCGCTGATGCGCAAACGCGGTATTACCGTGGGCAGATGACGAAACATCGTATAGGTCCAATAACCGTATATTGAACGTGTTTCTGCTTGTCTTTTCTTTGAGATTGGCTAAACTTAGCTGAGGAATCCCTTATGCGTGCTGCGCCAGCATTGCAGAAGAACAGCGTAAATGAAGGGACTCTGACTTCCAGGTTGAGCAACGTGTCTCGTGCGAAGCGCAAGGATTCTGCGCGTTATTTTTACTGGCACATTAGCTTATTACTGGCCCTTAGTTTATCGTTTACGTAAAAAACCGGCACCAGCGGTGTCCTAAGTCCAGCATATGTATACCGATTGTACACAGACCTCACTCGTATTGTATCCTATTCGTATGCATGTTTTGTAGCACCGCTCTTGTCCACTTCACAGAGAGAGGGAGAGAGAAACGAAGTGGAAAGGCAGAAAAGTTAACCAAGCTTGCGCTCGGTTGGCTACCCAACCTGCGCATAATACAAGTTAGCACCTTGTCCCCCTCTGTGGTAGGGTGGTTACGGCGCTCGGCTGCTGACCCGAAATTCGCGGTTTCGATCCCGGCCGCTGCGGCCGCGTTTCGAAGGCGGAAAAAACGCTAGAGAGCTCGTTTACCTGCGATTGTCAGTGCAACGTTAAAGAACACCAGATGTTGGAAACTTCCGGAGTCCTCCACTATGGCGTGCCTCATAATCATATCGTCGTTTTTGGCACGTAAAACCCCAGGTATCAATACAAGTTAGCACCAAGCGAAAAGACAACGCAAACTCACCAAGCGCGTGTGCGGCTTTGCCTGCTTTGTCGCAGTCGTAAAATTGCACTGTTACTCCGTCGTTATGTCCCGACTAGCCCCACCTACACTCGTGGAGTCTTTGCTGCAGCTCCACTCGAAACTGCAAGCGGCAATCGAGATTGAGTGCTAGCTGAGGTTGGGCCGTCAGCAGTGACGAAGTTATAAGCACGACCTTTCAGGGAGCGAGCCGTCCCATCACGCCACGGGAAGCGCGTGTCCACCGCGAATTGCGACACCCCGAAAAGAGTGCGTGGGGGGAGGAGGGGGGGGGGTTACCCGCTGACACGCGCTGTTGAGCAACAGGATAGACTAAGCGGCAAGGCAGCCCGCGGCGAAAGACTGCGTGCGAGCGCGCCGAAGAAGACGCGTCGCCAAGACCTCCATCTTCGGTCGAGCGTACGTGCGTGCGGTCAGCCGCCGCCTCCTTCGTCCAAAACATCTTCACGCCTCAGTGGAGCCCACGCAATAGCCCGGCGCATTGACCGCTGCGTGTGTAGGGTGCTGTAGTGTGTGAGTGGAGGAGGGGGGGGGGCAGATCTTGCTCCGTTACGTAATTCCTGAGAGGGACGCATGCCGATGCGATAGGCACGCAGACGAGCCGGCCGATCGCGCCCGTGAGGTGCAGCGGTGCGCGAAAAGAACCAATCTACAAACAAAAAAGAAACACAGGAGCAGGTATTCATACATCAGGCAAGTCAAATGTGTGAGAGCAAACAGGGAAACGGACGTGCCGAACTACCACACATCAGTCGTATATGCGCGTGTCGACATCTGTCGATGTTGCAGTATCTCGACGTGCGCTGCTCGATCAGTCACGTCCTTCTTCTTTTTTTCTTCTTTTTTTTATCACGCAAGCGTTGGCTGCTCGTACGTGTTCGACGCTGCTCGTGTGTTCCGGTCGCAACCTATGCGCCGATCATTCCGCTGGATTGACGCATGGACTGCGATAGTGTCGGCGTTTGGTTATTTGTCGGGCCTGAAGTGCTGCGCCACCAAGCTATGAAATGACGTTCGGACGTCCCCGCTGCTATGTGATGCTAAACGAATAGGAAAGTCTTGCTTCTGGTGGCAAATAGCTAATTGTCAAGTAATAACATCCACACAACCACACTTATTTTAAACAGAAAAGAGCGGTACATATTCATATCTAAAGCAAGAAGGAAGCAGCAGCTTATGATTGGAGAAGCCATAGACGACGAAAAGAAAGGAGAAACACGAATAGGGGAATAACAGGGATGGTCAATTCAATTCAATTCAGTTTCATTCAGAGCAGACATGCAACGTTGAGTTGAAGTTACGATATCGTATCGAGTTGATCGATATGCATTCCCCGAAATAATAATAATAATAATAATAATAATAATAATAATAATAATAATAATAATAATAATAATAATAATAATAATAATAATAATAATAATAATAATAATAATAACGTCTTGTAGAACTTTCTGTGCCCATCACACGAAGAAATGTTGGGTGTTATAGCACGTGCACAAGCAGTACCAAGAGTTCGGAAAGTCTGTTTGCACGACCTTCGCTCGGGTCGAGACTTCAACTTTCCTTAGTTAGCAAGCAGCGGACATTTTGAGAACAACCATCTTGAAATTTTGGCGTACATAAATTACGGCGAATCCTTGCCACGGGAATAAAATATGCGCGGTCAATTGAAATAAATAAATAAAGGTCAGAAGCCCTTGCCCTATCGGGAAAACGGAGGCAAGCGAAGATTGGCATGTTCGTGCCTGATGCACTTTCTTTCTTTCTTTCTTGAATACGGAATTTTTAACCCAGACCATCGGCATAGGCGTCTGCGGGAAACAGACCCTCACATGACATTTCGACTCCCGGCTAAAATAAAGCGACGCCACGCCAGTCTGCTGCACCGGATTCGACTAGGCGTCGCCTTCACTCGACGCTACGCGCACCTTATCGGCCGTGCGGACAGCTCGAACTGTGAGCGCTGCCAAGTAGATGAAACTTTAAGCCATATATTGTGCAACTGGCCTCTGTACATGTCCCAACGAAAGACGCTGGCTTCAATGTTGGCCGGCATCGGTGTGAAAACTAACTGAAACTAATCTATTGTTCACAATGTCCGACCAGACAGCATCAACGACTGCTACAAGGGCATTTATAGATTTTCTCAAGAGTACAGGACTTGACAATAGACTTTAAGAAGACCACTGTGTTACGTGGTTATTGTACATACGCATCACCTCTTCCGGTTTCCATCATCATCTTCATTACTCTTTTTTCCCCTTCCCCTTTTCCCCTGTGCAGAGTAGCAGGCTAGAGCGCTCAAGCTCAGGCTGACCTCTCTGCCTTCTAATAAATTCGCTCTATCTAAAAAAATCTTTCTTTCTTTCTTTCTTTCTTTCTTTCTTTCTTTCTTTCTTTCTTTCTTTCTTTCTTTCTTTCTTTCTTTCTTTCTTTCTTTCTTTCTTTCTTTCTTTCTTTCTTTCTTTCTTTCTTTCTTTCTTTCTTTCTTTCTTTCTTTCTTTCTTTCCTTCTTTCTTTCTTTCTTTCTTTCTTTCTTTCTTTCTTTCTTTCTTTCTTTCGCTATACGCAATGTTCCCTCCTAACCTTTTTGCTTCCTCCATGCCGGGAATGGGACCGTCATCCACATTCTTAGCAGCGAGACACTTCAGTTGCTACAGGCAACAGCGACGTCCACGCGTTCATATCCAGGCAACAATGAAAACGTGGCAACGTGGAATGACAAGTCTCCTCGATAAAAGATCAGATTGCCTTATCAGAATCAGCTGATCGTCGACAAGCCCACTAGAGAGAGAGCATCAGTTATGGGAAAAAGGTGCATATACAAATAAGCACGCGCGTGACCGGCGCTCCTTCGAGGGCCGCATTTGTGTTCGCTCGCAGGCACCGGTTTTTTTTTTTTTTTTCGCATATGACGCCACCGAAATCCGTGAGTTATAACAAGGTTCGCCTGAATATTTCGGAATGCAAAACTGTGGTCACATACACGCAGATTGTTTCTGTGCGATGTTAGCAATCGCACACACCGGTGACGCACAAGCATGGACGTGCTCAAAGAGCAAGATGCAAAAGAAGGAAGTCAGGTCCCGCCGATATGTAAACACAGACGTTTCCAGTTAAACACCGGTAGTTTCTTCGGCCTTGTATAGCAGATAGCGTGGGGCACGGCGCCAGTTCCGCGCACGCCGACTATGCCATTTCTCCTCGTACTTCGGGGCTCTCTAATACGTTCTACTGTATGCGTAGCGCTCGGTGACGTCGCGTGGGGTCGTTCTTGGAACGACCAGCCACGCGGACGCCGTGGGTGACCGTCGGTCGCCTCGGGGCAGCCTTCTAAAAACAGGAGCGCCCGGTCTTGGCGTTTACGGTCTGGAGACGCTCGCGCCGTCTCTGCGGCCAAACCAGGACAAGGATGTCGGTGGGCGTCGCGTATCCCGCAAAACGCGCGCCTCCAAGGTTATCGGGCGCTTTAAGATTGCGGGCGGCATCGGCCGGACAATGCCGAGCACTATACAGCGACGCCCCCCATCGCTTACGGAGGTAGCCGGAACCGCCCCCCGTCTAATATACTCGCCGTAGACGGGAAATAAAATAAAAACGGCGTCACGGTAGCAGTCTTGGATGGCCGATATTAACCACACACGCAACAAAATGCGCGGCAGCCCCTAAATTGCCTTGTCCCGGAAGCCCGGTGGCCGTTAAAAATAATGAACTTGGAGGAATGAAGGGGGGAAGGTGATACCATGTTTTCCGTCTTACAACCAGCTCTCTTTGGAAAAGAAGCTTTGAAACCGCCCATTCTGCAGATTCACCGGCCGTGGGAGCAGCTGAGCTCATGCGCTGACATGCGTGTATATATAACTCTTTCAGTGGTTACATAAAGGTTCTCATTCTTTCGACAACGTGTAAAACTCGGGCGCTTCGAAACTAAACCGGTGTTTTGCAAATAAGTTCTGCGGAATCCTGCAAGGTGGCGGAAGGGTTAGGAAAGCGTAATTGACAGCCACCTTTTTTGTAGCACGAAGCCTCAAGGAAATCCACTCTAATTTCTCATCAAGGAAAACTTCTGGTTGAAGAAAAATTCGTCCTGGTCCGTATATCAAACCCCGGTTCGGGGGCGTTGGTCAACGCGGGTTCGATTTCCGGACCAGGACGATTTTTTTTTTCAACTAGAAGTTTTCCTTTCTGAGAAATCCGTATGGATTTCCTTGTGGCTTCCTGCTACAAACGGGCGGCTGTCAGTTATCCCTTTCTTATAAAACTATATTTGATATCATGAGAAAATATATGGTAGGTTCTCTTGAATTTAATCAAACGATTCTAGCAAAGCTACCAGCGCCTTTAACGGTAATATGGCTTTTGCACGTCACGGACATTTCGCACGCACCGTTTTAAGCTTCCTCCTGTGCGACATCGCGCGCCACGCACGATGGGCGCTTTCCGTGCGCGCGCTGTTCGGTTCATCCCGCCATTGTTGTTCTACGGGAGAGACTAAATACACTGTGTATTGGCCCATGTTCGCTCTTGCGCGATATTGCCCCCAGGTTACACTGTTCCGCACGAACTGCATACGCACGTGACACGACTGTTTCTGAGAGTGTTGGAATATTTGCTTTTTCCTCTTTTTATATTTTTTTTTCTGGCCCCTGCATCGCGTTTTCTCTACGTTTTCGTAGAGTTGCAAACGATAGCGTCTGTATGACATGCAGCTCAGATTCGTTTTTCATATTCTCGTATTCTTCTCTGTTTTAATTATTCTTATTATTACTATATGGCGCTTATTATTTTATTATGCACACACTTTAGTGTAGGCAAAATTAAAGTCTTTAGATACATAAATCACTTCATTTCGGGTAGGTACTGTCTAACAAAAAAATGGTATCAAGCAGTGGCGTAACCAAGGGGGGGGGGCGGCACCGGGCCCTTGCCCCCCGCCCCCCCCCCCCGAAATTTTTTCTTGCTATGACATACAGAGCCCAAAATGACACTTGACCACATCTGCCTGCCCTGCCCCCACTTCAAATCAGGAGGTGCCCCCCCCCCCCCCAAAAAAAAAAAAATTCTGGGTGGCCTTTAAAAAAAGGGGGGCCTTTAAGGCAATAAACTGAACTAAACTGAACTCATTGCTTGCTAATATCCATTAGTGTTGGCTTAAAGTGGCTAACGTTGGATAATGTGGTCTCTTTGTGTTCTTTTTATTGTTGGAGTTGTCTAATATAGACCTGCGCCGGTTATTGTTAGCAAATCTTAGCTTGTGTTAGCTCGCTAGTGCTTACTATCAAGGTCATTAGACGCAATTAAAGGCAATCCAAATGGAGTTTTACTCGCATTTGCCGCTATATAACCACTCCTTCTTTTTCTATTCCAGCGCTAGAGGCAGCTTCTAAAGGAGGGCCATCAGGGGTACACTCAGCGAGCGTCGCACAGCTTCGTCGCCAGAGGGGGCGACGATGCCTTCGGACGGCAGCAGCGCCGGCAGCGGCGTTCGCCGGGTCCGGTCACCGGAGGCCGGATCCGGAAACCGCGTCGTCACGCGCAGGTTCATCTCCAGTCCCGCACCGCTCGCCGTGAGTACACACGTGCTACGTGGTGTTACATTTCTTTAGATGTTACATTGTAGCAGCGCTGAACCAATTATCTATCTTCATTTCGCGTTGTGATCAACCCTAACTTGATTTATCTGCCGATCCCCTTACCGGCCCACCAGCCCACCCACTTATTTATTTTGTTATGAATTAGTCTATTAAAGGAAGTAAAACGAAAACTGTAATTTAACGGACAGGCTAGGCCTATCTGTCCCGACGTGGGAGCAGCCCGCTACGTGCTTGTTTACGCCCCGAAGGACGTACAATATAAAGTTTTTCCATTCCATTCCACTTAACGGGCCGGTCAGTCAACGACTGGTCACTTAATCACACATTCATCTTTCATTGAATCTGTGGACAAAACGACCTGCGACGCAAGAGTAAATAACAAAATTATTCATCTAATTTTTGAGTCGATAATTCAGGCATGTAAACATGCATTCACTCAGTGGTGTGGGTCGTATAATGGGTTACCTGGTTGGTCAGTCACCCGATACGTGGCAGTCATGATTTTTCAAGTAAATTGAAACCATAGTAGCAATTTCTCGCATTTTCCTAATTTCCTGTGGTATCCACTATACGGTCACCTTCAAGTCAGAACCCGAAGCCCGGTGTCTGTGACTGAGCTCTGTAATTCGCCAACTCTGAATACCTCGGACAACTTATATCTTTATCTGTTTGTTTACGTACCTATCTAGATATAACCTATCTGCATCTCTTATACGGAAAGAGAGTTCCTATGAAAATCCAAGATACCGGCATACATATGTAGATAGCTGTTCACTTTTTGTTTTTCGAGGAGTGATAACAATCTTTCCCCTTGTTTTTCTGTTCCTTTCTCAAACAGGACACCGACGTTATATCGAACACAAAGCGAGGTAAGTGGCCATTTCATTCAATTCGTGAATCCAGTCAAGTCCGTACGCGATCCGAGAGCCACGCATAGCCGCGCATTAAAAAAAGAAAAAAAAAAACGGAGGTCTCGAAGCAATTAAAACGGACTCCACCATTGCACGTAATCTCGACTCATGCCTCAAGTTTCCCACACGTTGAACAAAAGGTGGACAAGTAGGCAGGCATTCATTCATGTTCCAATAACTTTGCACCATTTAGTGCATTATCTTATTCCGAAACGATACTCCCCATCTGTCTCGCGTGCCCTTCCTTTCTTTAACGCTGCCAGTCCTGTACTTCCGTGTCACGAACGGCGTATTGGTGTCAACGTAGCATAGTGTTCCATGACATGAAAGTATCGTGCGCGCAACACGAAAGAACAGATAGGTGACAATCATTGCTTGGGAGCAAGGGAACTCCAAGTTTTTTTTTTTAGAGTGATGTTGCCTGACCAGCGGTGTACCCGCAGATGCGTCCTGCGTTATATGAGGACCGAGAGCTTACGCGTATACATTTGTACAGGTTGATGAACTGACGCAGCAAGTACAGCGTACGCCGCCTGCCGCCTCCACAAACGTTCAATTAGTAGACATTCAGAGCAACAAAGAGCGACGACTGCTTAATAGCTTGGCTTCTAAGACCACAACAGATCACGAGCGATAAAAGACTCTTCAATTTTATATGTATAAGCATGTCGTAAATACATCGAGCGATTTGTCAACGGCGAACGGTAAACGCTGGCGCCATGGTCTGCCGTATTTATTCGCGTACTATGAGCACTGATTAAAGCCAGTTAAACTTGGCTATAGTGGTGGCTATGTGTTGGCTAATGTAGGCTAATACTGACTGAATGATCGTTTGGTGTTGCGTAATGGCCGAATTATGGCTAATGTCTGCTAGTGTTGACTAAGTGATGATAAGTGCTGGCCACGGTGTAGTGCTGGCTGATATGGCTGTCCGTTGTTGTACAGCATTGTCTCACTCAGTCTAGATCGAATGATGCGCTCTTGCATTACATAAACAACAACCCGATCTAGCTGGTTCTACCAGACTTTCTTCGTTATAGCTATACGTGAAAGCGGCGGAGCAGGGCCGTGGGGCAAGGCGATCGCATATGCAGCGTATTCGGTCGCCAAAGGGTCCACCTTGGGGCGGCGAACAGCGCAACGCCGGGTCACCCCTGCTCCGCCGTCATTCAGGGCAGCCAAAGGAGGGCGCCCACGGCCACGAGCGTAGAACAATGGGCTCCTGCTCGAACGTCGGCCGTGCCAGCCGTACGCCCAATGCCGCCCAAGGACGCCCCAGCGCGCATGCGTCCGGTCGAGCGGCGCTTCCTCGTAGGGTGTATGTGCGCTTTTCCGGATGCGCTAATTCCGCGGCCACAGCGGATCACGTTTGTCCTCTGTGCTGGGCATGCCGTTGTTCTCGGCCGACGGGGACACGAAGCTCCCGTGTGGAGACTGTCCAAATCCGCCCCCCCCCCCCTCTTTGCCAGGCGTATACACTGCGCTTGCGCCGAGGACGTCTTGGAACGTGGTTGAAGGTCCGGTGGTGTATAGCTCACGCGGTCTGCTGGCTCTGTTCGCTCGTGAACGAGCTGCTGCCGTAAGATCGATGCGGCTGGAAAGCACCTTTTCTATTTTGCTTCTATTTTTTCAGTAATGAAAGAGAGATACAGAAAAGTAAGAAAATTACAAACAAATAGCATGGGTTCTTATGATGAATGTTGTGTGAAACTAACGGCAGTTTCAGGGAACCGAAAGAGTATTCGAGGGGTTCAGTGTGTTTCAAACCGAGTGGTGAGTGAGTGAGTGAGTGAGTGAGTGAGTGAGTGAGTGAGTGAGTGAGTGAGTGAGTGAGTGAGTGAGTAGTGAGTGATTGAGTGCGTGAGTGATGAGTGAGTGAAGTGGGTGGGTGAGTGAGTGAGTGAGTGAGTGATGAGTGAGTGAGTGAGTGAGTGAGTGAGTGAGTGAGTGAGTGAGTGAGTGGTGAGTGAGTGAGTGAGTGAGTGAGTGATGAGTGAGTGAGTGAGTGAGTGAGGATTGAGTGATGAGTGAGTGAGCGGCGAGCGCATAAACTTATTGCAAGATTTGGCTGGTTTTTTGTAGTCCGGCTAGACCACACAGAGAGAGGCCAGGAGACCTTGTCTCCCAATAGCCTCCCTGGCTTACTAGATAGACCATTTTTGGTCTTCGACCTCTGAGCTGAGCAGCGGATTCTGCCACCGCTCCCGGATGGCCTCAGGAGAAACTGTTGATATTTATTTGATATGCTAGATACATTAGCCCCGCAGGATGATTGCCTGCATTGCTACTCGAGGTGCCAATGAAGGTAAAGTATATTCGTTCATCACATAAACACATAACGGCACCTACAGCCACTATCACATACGCACAAAATATTTATTTCCAAGGTTTCGCCGAGGCCTATCGCTTTCAGAAACAGCAGCAGCGCTTTCATGGAGTGCAACGCGCAGTTGGGGCATTTTTTTTTTCCACAGGCCGACGATGCGCCACGATTACAAGCTCGAGCCCTGTGCGAGCGTAGTGCTGCCTTTACAAACCGATAAATCGATAAACAGGTACCACGCCACGACAAAGTTGATTACTTCTCTGACTTACACGCATTCTGTTTCTGTTCTTTCGCGTACTTAATTTTGTCGTGAACAAAGTTAAAGGGCATGTGCACCGTTTTGCGCATGTCATTACATTCAACATAATAGGCTGCGTGGACTATACTGAT